>NW_017729006.1:54984708-54991166 GCF_001723915.1 Gavialis gangeticus | reverse complement strand
CAAAAAAAAAAAAAAAAAAAAAAAAAAGAAAAAAAGAAAAGACAAGACTTTGAAGTTTGATCAATTGAGTTAGACTGCCCAGTAAGACTCAGTGGATAATAATTTGCATCCAAGAAACTTTTGCATAAGTTTAACTGAAGGCACGGTTTTTAACAAACACAGCTAATCTAGCATGTACCATGATAATTATTTTATTTCATTTAAAACTAGGCTAATTCAGTTTAGTTTAAGCTAAAATAAGATACCAAGGCTGAAATAAAAATGTCCACACAGAAGCATGCAATGGTTTATTGGATTAAAATCTGATTTAATTCCAACTGGTGCAAAAAGCCACAAGAGTAAATGAGATGTTTAGGAATGGGATCAGAACAGATAAAATAAGCAGATAATATATTTACTATATTTAGGTTAGTGAGACCATTACTAAAAATCACTGCCCAGTCCTAGACTCTGAAAAAGGAAATGAACATATTTGAAAAGGTTCAGAAAAAAGCTAGAATGATTTGCAGTCTACAAAACTTGGTTTATAGCAAACTAAAGGAGTTATTTATTTAGCGTAACCAAGAAAAACTTAAGAAGTGACTATGGTCCAGAAGTTACTAAAAGGGTAGAAGATTTGTCAGCATAAGGCTCTCAAATTGGCCTAACAAAGATATATGGCTAGAAACTTTAACTAGATAAATACTTACTATAAATAAGTGGTGGTAATTAGGCATTAGAAAGAATACGTCAGAGATACAATGGATTCTCTAATTTGAAGCATAAGGCTGCCTACAGACATTTAGGCAGCCAGCCAGGGAGGTGCTCTAACTCACAGCATTTTACACAAAATGCTATAATTTACAACTCCACTGAACCTAACAGTTGGGGTGTGGGGCCTAAGCGTGCCTGCACCAGCCCTTGCCAGCAGGCGTGGGTGCTCCAGTGCCTTCCAGGAGGCTGCTAAACCACTCCTCTCCCCAGCCCTGCCCCGCCACAGCTCCAGCTGAGGTAAAGGCAAGTCAGCAGCTGCATGCCTATCAAGAGGCTTGGGCAGGGGAAGAAAACTCCCCCTCCCCCTGCCAAGGTACTGGGGGGAGCCAGACCAGACCCATGAGGTGGGGGTGCTCCACTCCCCCAACCTCCCACCTGAATAGAGCTGCTGGCTCACCTTTGCCACAGCCAGACAGAGGGGCAGACGGGGACTGGAACCCCCTGGCCTTGCAGCCCAGGCCAGCTCCCCCCAAACACCCAGAAGGGTACCATCCCCCAGCTCCCATCCCCTGAGGGATGGGAGACTCTTTTCTCTATGTGACAGCCGCAGGAATGGGGCTGTGTTGGTGCTTGCCGGCACAAGCACCAGCCCAGCCCCTAAAGGATGTGGGTGGAATCACCTGCACTTAACCCTTGCAGGGAACCTAAGGTGCTCTGCTCTAGAGTACCTACAGCTAATAGGTGTTTTAACGAGGGATAATTTTTAGCATGATTGGCCATTTTAATAGCGCTCTGCAGCCATGAACATGTGTTATGTCCATGACTGTAGAGTATTTGCAGGGGCCTTATTGCGCAAAAAAAGAAATTTGTGTAAGCTCCCTAAATCAAGACTGTGGGTATTTAAAAAATAAAATATCCCCTATTTAAAACAGAAGTTATGAGCTTCACAAAAGAATTACAGCACAAAATTTTCTGGCTTATATTATGCAGGTGGTTAGACTACGAGTAAACAGAGAAATATGTGCCTGGACAATGCAGACAGATGCTTCTCCCCTTTCCACTGGGGATATATATGTGGCATTACATTCCTTCACCTGCACCTTTCCACAGTCAGACTACATAACTGGATTAAAATTCTGTTTTGCTCTGTGAGGTGTTCGTATGGAGACTACATTGGTTATACCAGGAGAAAGGGGGTACAGTGATGCCTGTGGTGTATTTGAGGAAACAAAACTGGTGGCTAGAGGGTGCAGTGTTGCTGGGGACAACACAAGCAAAAATGAACTGTGCCCATCTTGCATTTTGGTCGTGTGTGAAAGGCTATCAAAATGGTATGCATGAGGGATCATTTTTTGAAAGTTAGTTGCAACAGCCACTGAGGAGAAAAGTCAAATTTGCTAGGAAGTGTTCAAGAAATAGAGGAGAACTTGATGGCAGAGACAAAATGACTGGTAACGTGTTAGAATAACTGTGGGTAATAGAGTTTGAAGATAAAAAAATGTAAACACAGATAACATGATGTAGGGAATATACATTTGTAAAAGAAGGTTTTTTGTTTTTATTTTCATCAGAAATGGAACACTTATAAAAATTACTTTGGCAGGCAGTAGTGCCTTCAACCCATCATCATCAAGTTTGTGTACATGAACAGGAAACAGTAGAACAGGTAGAAAAGTCTCTGCAACCCTTACAGGAGTTAGCATGTGAAAACAATTTAGTTAAACTGAAGAATGACAATTCTGATAGGACAGGTCATCTAACTTTGAAGTTTCTAGTGTTTCAGGAATAATTTTGCTCTTTAGGCATGGTCCCTGAAGAAAGTCTTACTTTTGATTCTCTCTTCTTTTAAGTCAAAAGAAATGCAGTTATACGCAGTTGCCCAATATGACTGTAAATACATTCTGTCCTGGTGGGATACGCTTCCCACAGGTATTTCCATTTCAGAGCTATTCTTTCAGAAGTAAAAAAGTTAGCCTTCTTCCTTTAGCTGTCTTAGCTTGGCAGAGCCCCACAGCAGTCTGAGGGGAATATGCATTTTTTTTCTTAATCTCATTATCAACATAATTGTTACCTAAGTTCCCATCACACAGAATTTATCTAGAGGCAGATATACTTTAATTGCACCTTAGCTACATCTATAAATACCTCAGATTGGAGTCAGATAATCGTGGTGATGATGAGTAAAAAAGACCAACACAGCTTGACAGACGTCAGTGTCCATTAAAAAAAATGTTTTTCTTGTGAATTGGGAAAATCTGATGCAACACTCATTAAGGGACAATGAACATAGAATGCAAGAAGGCTATTTTTAAGAGTCACTTTTCAGAAAAGGACTGCATTTTAAATTAATCATTCTTTTGTTTGTTTGTTTTTTAAACAGGGTTTTTTTTTTATCATTTAAAAAATGCCCTTAGAGAACAGGAAAAATTATTTTTTTCAACAATCACACACAAATGGCAGAGTACTACCAACCCCCAAATACCAAAGTATCAGATAGCAAAGTAATTAGAGGTTTTTGTTTTGCACACTTACATGCACTTATCAGCAAAACAAAAAAATCATTCTGTGAAATGGAATGGTTGATCATCTTCTTGAGCCAAGCAAAAAGTAAAGAGTATCCTATGCTTTTAGAGCATCAGCTGGCTTGACAGGTGCCACATGGAAGGCGAAGAACAGTACCTTTTAAGCAAACTATTTAGTAGGAGCAATTCCATACTGATTTAATAAAAGTCTCCATTTGGAAATGACTAATTACACTTTAACAGATGACTAAATTCACCAAAGCGTTTTGTGCACATATCAATATGACTCTGGCAGGAATTCAGTGTACTGACTAATAAAGACCATAGCAACAGGTTATCCCAATGACTAACTAACCAGACCTCACTGTATAGCTACACCAATACAACACTTACAGTTGATCTAGCCTTTTCATTATAAAGGTATCTTATACAAGTAGAGATGGGAACAATTTTAACCCCTGCAAAGACAGGCAGGGTTCATACTAGTAACCTGGAAATGAAAAGACCCATTAGCACATGACCTATGGCATGCAGCCCCCTTAATAATGCTACACCTTTAAGAATGAGATTTACTTTCTGAAAAAGATGTGTTTAGTGCACAAGTAGGCTCTTCCACTCCTTTGACTTGCAAGCAAAATTTTTGCTTTTAGTGACAAGTACTCAATCTTGTCAGCCACACCCTATTCTTAAAGCTTCCATTAACCTAAAAATAGGCACATACAACAAATACTAAGTAGGGGTGCACCAATAAAGATTTTTTAGGCTGATACCAATGGCCAATTTTTAACCAGCCATATCAGCCAATATGGATCCAATTCCTGGCAGCTTGGAGAGCAGTGTCCAGCTGGTAAGTCTGTTGGAGGGAAGGGGCATGGAGGGGGCAGCTCAAGGTCCCTATGGTGAGAGAGGGAGTGGGGATGCGGCAGGGGCTGCACAGCCAAGACAAGGCATGGGACGGAGCCACAGCTCATCCAGGGAGTGTAGGGGAGTGGCTCCTGCTACTGTATACACCCCACAGAAGCATGGGGGGCATGTGCCCCCCAAATCTGTGCACAGGGTGAGGGTGGGCCGCCGTGTGGCCAGGGCCAGGGATGGGCCAAGGTTGCTCTCCACCCAGGCAGGGCAGGAGGCGGCAGCACTGGGAGTGGGGGATTATGGGGTGGGGGCTACAGGCACCCCAAAATTTGCTTAAACCCTTCTCCCAGTGCCACCGCCACCCACCCTGACCTGCCCAGCCTGAGCACAACCCAGGCCCAAGCTCCCAGCCAGGAACAGCCCAGCACAGCTTCTGGCCTCAAGCACGCGGTGACACCCACATTCATCCCACACAGATCCGGGGGACACATGCCCCCATGCCTCCCCCAGGGTGTGCACAGTGGCAGGAGCTGCCCCCACCCTCCCCAAAGACCCTCAGCTCTGCCCTGTGCCCCGCCCAGGCTGTGCAGCACCTGCCTCTGCCCCACTCCCTCCCTTGCTGCAGGGTCTTCTATCTACCCACCCCATGCCCTTTCCATCCCAACAGACTTACCAGCCAGACACTGCTCTCCAAGCTGCCAGGCTGCACACCTGCATGCGGCATTTATCGGTGACATTATTGGCCACGTCACTGAAAAAAAAGCCAATTGCTGATAATGTCAATTTTTCTTGCATCAGTGCTGATACGGTATGGAGTGCCACCTCTAATACTAACACAGTATTCAAAGTGACTTCTCAAGATGGTGTGGTGCAATACCAAGTCATTTCAACAAATACATTAACTTTACAAGTATTCATGGTTCTTCCTCTTGTTCACTGGGGTTTGAACCTACAAGCTGAATTACCACAGTGCAAACACTTCCCATTCAGCTATAGGAGTAAAAGGGGAAAGCATACTGGTGAACGAGTTGAAACTAAAAGTAGCCATGTGATTTCTGGAAGCTCAAGTAGAATTTTTGGTGCTATAGTAATAAATCAATCATCATAATAGTCATAACCAATCACTGGGATGAGGAGGACTGCTTGATATCCAGCACTCACTGATTCTCCTGAATGCTTTCTAGAGGGAGTCCTAATGTCTGTGCCATGCAGCTAAGTGAGTCTTGATAGCCCTTCAATGAACCTTGCCAAGGAAGTACTGGAGGATGGGGATGGAAGGAGATGGGCAGGGTACACTGATCAGTCTAGAGATGCAGCTGAAATGGACTGTAGCTGAAGTCCTCCCTCATGGGTATTTTCCCCTTATAGTGCTTCTCCTCTCACTCTATTAACTGGATGAGATTGGGATGGCTGGGCTTGTTTTCTTATCATGGACAACATAGTTCTGGAGCCTCTAGTCAAATGAGGTTGTCTAGAATAGGTGCTTACACCTTCAGGGAGACCAGCATGGCTATGGCTAATACAGAACATGCGGAAGACACATTATCAGGTATCAGAAAGCACCGGCTCCAGGTGAATCTAACAATCTACTTCCCTGAAGGGAGTACTCACTGTGTTCCCTGACTAACTTCCATTCAGCCACCCAACTGCATGATGACATGCTTTCAGGACAGAAGGCTCTGCCATGGAGCTTGCAGACAGGAAAATCCTCTTCTAACAGCAAAAGCAACACCTCTGGTATGCTCTAATTTAGTAACAATACTCAGGGAAGTTTCATGGCTACTGTAGCTACACTTAATCCTGCAAGTGGACTAAAAGGTCTGTTGCTGGCATGCAGTAAAACAGTAAGTGGGTAATGTGTGCCAAAAGCCTTGGTATGGTAACAGAGTCCACTAAAGACTTCAATGGCACCCGTGCAACTGACAAAGGGGGCATGTGCCAAGCAGTACAGGAACTTAGTGGCGGGCTTGGAAAGTGCCTGCGTGTCTTGGACTGGGAGTTTCTCAGAAGGCCCATCTGGACTGGAGGCCATTTGCACTATCTGAGGAGAATACACCAGCAGGCAGGGACTGCATCCAGGCAGACCTGGATAGGTTAGAGAAGTGGGTGGATCTGAACAGGATGCGGTTCAACAAGGACAAGTGCAGACTGCTGCACCTGGGGAGAGGGAACCAACATTATGGTTATAGGTTAGGGGCTGACCCTTTCAGCAGCACAAAGGCAGAGAGGGATCTTGGAGTCATGATTGACTCGAGGATGAATATGAGACACCAATGCGACGAAGCAATAGGCAGAGCCAACCGCACCCTGTCGTGCATCAACAGGGGCATCACTAACAGGTCCAGAGAGGTCTTGCTCCCCCTCTATGTAGTGCTGGTCAGGCCGCAG
>NW_017729006.1:54969841-54984646 GCF_001723915.1 Gavialis gangeticus | reverse complement strand
TCAGGGCCCCCCTTGGAGTCACCAGGAACAATGGCCACAAGCTGAGGGAGGATAGGTTTAGGTTAGATATTAGGAAGAGCTACTTCACTGTAAGGGTGGCCAGAGCCTGGAATGGGCTTCCCAGAGGGGTGGTGCACTCACCTTCCCTGGAAATCTTCAAGAGGAGACTGGATAGGCACCTGGCTGGGGTCTTATGACCCCTCCCATCCCCAGTGTCATTCCTGCCCATGGCAGGGGGTCGGACTTGATGATCTGTCTAGGTCCCTTCCGACTCATTGATTCTATGATTCTATGAGAAAGACTTTAACTTTGGTGCTCTTGCCCTCAGGGTCCTTTGAAAAGTACCTTACAGATGGATCAGGGTGCCAGCACACAGCCTTTACCCAAACACAATATACTGTAGGCATGGTCACCATTAACAAGGATGGCTGCATCACAGGATGGGCAGTGCCTGAAGTTTGGCTACTGGGGTTCTGCACCTAGGCACAGGCCTTTTTATATACAAGGTGAGACTCATGTACAGATGTGTCTGAACCAAAAGAAGCTTCCTGAATTGAAAGAAACTCTTATATCTAGGCTTCTCTGAAAGATGGAATGCCAATGGACACTGCCATTCAGAAGAACCACTCCCATGTGTGCATATTTACCAGAAGAGGGATCTGTGTGGACAATCACTCAAGAAGTAACTCAGAACATCTTCAAGCACCCATCAGTACCCAACAATGAAATGAAAATGTTCATTGTTCCCTGTCATATCATACTATTCTTACAATAAACATTCCATTTCCTGTTTGGCAGTAGAAAAACAAAACTTATTACTATCCATAAATTTTAAAGACAAGGTAACTGCAACATTATGAAGGATTAGAATGTTCAGTGACAAAATTTGTGAAGTCGACTTTAAGAAAATTACGCAATTCAAGTTCCCACCTCTCTTCTGGATTTGTAGCTTTTAAATCATGTTTTGGCTTGTCTAGCTGAAAATAGCAGGGCTAGTTAGGGAAAGTTTGCGAAACACCGTAAGTTATCTCAATATAGTAAAAATTAGGAACAAACAGAAACAGAAGAAAACAATGAAGGCAGTTTTCCAGAAAACAGGAGAAACAATTGTACCCAAGTTCAAAAGAGAAACAATGACAAACAGACATTTGTTTCTGTTATATAGCAAAAGTCTATGTGTATATTACGTTATCTAACAAGAAAGTTATTCTAATCCTGTCATAAAAATATTATTCAAATACTTCATATTACAGTATAGGGAATGGGAGCAATAAGTCAGCAAGCTATTTTGTTAACTTATCAGATAAATTAGCTTGCTTTGGTCCTCCTAGCCTGTGTTTAACCCTTGGTACATCTTTTTAAATAGCTTTAAATAGAACTGCACATAATTTTAGATAGGTTAATTGCAGAGTTTGAGGAAGAATTTCTGATTATCTGAATGGTTAATTTGGAGGATTCACAGAAAAATCTTAATGTTAATTAATTTTTTGTTGGTTTAAATTCCATTATGTTACAGAAAAGGGCGGGGGGGGAGAGAGAGTAAAAATAATGACTCTTAAAAAAAACCTGAAGAATGTTACCATCATCAATCCAGTTGGGTAAATGGCTCATTGATAATTTTTTTCTGTTAAAATTAGTGGTTCTTGCTGTCAGTCTTTTGCCAAATACCTACACTGTGGGTAGAAGATCTAGGAGGTGCTTGTTATGCACAGTGTGGGGGCAGTGATATGAAGGAGAATTCAGATCTCATCTCCTTTAATAGGTTGAGAATTTCTAGACTAATAATATTCAAGCTCACAGACGTTACATGACTAATCTGCAGACATTAGTCATAAGTGTCAGCTAATTGCAATGGCAGCTCTTTTAAGTACAGCAATGCTGCATATGCCACTGTAGTTTGCATTCGTAAAAGTGACTTGAATAATTAACTCATATGTACAGCATCAAATTATCAGTAGACAAGAACAATTCATGATCAGAAAATGGTTTCTAGATGTATTTACATCCAGTGTTTTTTCAGATATAACTATACTTCAAAAGTTTTACTTGTGATATTACTATGAACTTACACACTTGTAGGGGTCTCAGAAGGCACGTGTAAATAACTTTGTGTTTTGACAGCTTGCGAATAAAGGCATGGTAGCAGAGCCATTCTGCTGCTTCAGAAGGAAACGGGCCAGAAGCACCTTTGGCTCCTAAATCACTTCCTGAAGATAAAACATATGTAAAATTTTACCTATGGTTGATAAACATCTGAAGGCCTGCCCTCTGCCCCTACCCCATCACCTTTATACACAAGCATATTAAGTACAAGTGGATTAAATCTCATAAAACCCAGAAAAGCAAGGGACCTCTATTCCCATTTCAAGGAAGACAGAATGAGGCACAGGCACATTACATAAATGGTCTGAAGTCAGTGAAGCATAGGGCAAAGTAAGGATCTGAACCTATTTACATTCATGTAACCACAAGATCATTATCAGTAAATCATGAATAAAAGGTATGTTGGGAGTTGGTGGGAAACATGACTTATGGAGATTATAAACAAAAATATTTAATTGCTGAAAAGAAAAAGTTTAAAACACCTCCCCTCTCCACCCCCCACCCTCCCGCACACTAACATGCTCCTCACCATCAGATTTTTTACAGTAGATAAAAGCTCAAGAACAACTGGAAGCTTTGGATCTGGCTGGCTGGCACCGCAGATAAAGCTTTCCTTTTAAAGAGGAACGTTGTGTTATTTCATCACCACTTAACCTGTCGTACCTGGATTTTTTACTTTCAATGCAGAATAGCAGCATGATGCAGTATCTGATATAATCCTCAGAAAAAAGCAAGGGTTGTTTCTAACTTGCTGGTTAAATGGAAGCTGAAGAACACATGCATGGAACCTATTAAATAAAATTTAAATAGTTTAGTTGGCTGTAAGTCAAAATACATTTTAAAACATTATAACTATGACCAGAGACCTAGGACATTATGCAGTATCCACAAATCACCCTACTTTGTCAGAAACTTGGGGCCTCCTTTGAAAAAGTAAACACTTGAGCACGAAACACTTGTTAGCAACAAAACCACTTTACCACTACAGACTGAGCCCTGTATCCTGCACTACCCTTCAAGGAATTACATATTTAGAACTAGCTGTCCGTCTTCCATCTTGCAGAAAGCTCCCTCGACAGCCCAGAGCATCACAAACTGGTCCAACATTTTGTTGTAACGTGAAGTATCCCAAATTTAAATGACTTGCACCCAAATCAAGAAGCAGAAGAGTCGGAACGCATTGTCAGAGCTGGCCCCTGCAAGCTGGTTTCTGAGGTTTTTGAGAGCCACCATCTTGGCCTGGTCCAGCAGGAAACTGGCCAGGGAGATCATGCTCTCCTTGGCCACTCAGTAAGGACTAGAGAGAATGCACACAGGCTCACTGAAGTCCAAGTCTAGCATGCCAAAGAGGGCACTGAGGACAGAGAGACGCTTACAGACAGACAAACCACTCCTCAAATGACCGAATTCCCAGACTAATGTATTTTCCTCACGTGCCACGTTCACATGAGCACGGATGTTTGTCCCTGAGGAACAACCATGGCATGCACCCTCTGGCACATGGCAGGTTACCCCAGGTGGGATAGGGGAGGCTGGGGTCACCAACTGTGCTTACCCCAGCAGCCTTACCTGGGGTCCTGGGGGAGCTGCAGCTGGGAGCGTGGCTTTGGCCAGCCAAGCTCTGGTATTGGCTGGCATGTGCTGCCACCATGTGTGTTGCCCTGCTTTTTTTTTTTTGACATGGGGTCAAGATGTGCAACTTGTTTTGGGAAGACAAAAGGTAGAAAGATTTTCCCAGTCATGGCTGACCCTGAGACAGAGTAACAAAGACACTGTAGCAAGCGTGGCATCTGAGGAAACAAGTCTTAGCGATGCAGCAGGAACTTTCTGGTGTGACAGGACAGCAACAAGGCTAGGCCCCAGATCCTTGCAAGAGCACTAATAAAACTGTTACTTCTTTAATGTAAATAGTTCTCTATATATAAAGTTCCTGTCAATAATAAAGTGTTGGTTCCACACCACAAGCCTCGTCAAGATACTATGAACTGCATGCACCAGCTCACTCAGTCAGCTTACTGGCTCTTAGGGATGTAAATACTGTTAAAAAAAGTATCCGTTTAACCTACTCTAATTAGACTGGTTAAACGGTTAACTAATACAGCAGCTTAGACATGACTGCTACTGGAAGGTGATCCCCAGGCTCTTCGTGGGACGGTGGTGGTAGGTGGTAGCAAGCCCAGCCAGACATCAAAGCCCACATAAAGCCCTGTGCTGGGGCACCTGTGAATGAGCAGCCTGCTATTTTCCTCTTAACCTTGTAGGAGAGAGGAGTACTAGTCCCCACTCACCCCTCTCCACCCTCCTCCTTGCTCTTCCCTTCATCTCTCCTGCCTGCCCTGCAGGCTTCCCGTTACTGCTGGGGCACCTCATGGCTTCCTTTCCTCCACTTACCTGACCAACTGTGCCCAGCCCCATGCTACAATAACCAGTAAGTTAAACAGTTATCACTGGGCTTATCAGTTAAATGATTAATTTAACCTTTCACAGGCCAAAAGCTACAGCTTCATCAGCAGCTGTGGGAGGACTAACAGTGGCATCTTCCCCTGCTGTTTGCAGGGCCACGGAGAAGTGCAGTTATGAGTTATAGTATCCGCTTGCTCTATTCCACCATGCTTCTATTTCAGTGAAGTAAACACAGTTCTCCCTGCTTATGGCAGGCACCCTAATTTTGGAGTGTTGACTTTAGGAGAAGGCATGTGTGAGATAGGAGAGTAAACACTGCATTAATATTTTTCACTTACTAATAGAAAATTTGGTCTATGAAATCATGTCTTTGAATTTTGTCCAAAAGTAAGTACAGGGCAGGCAGCTTCTGCAATAGGCTCCTTTTGGCCAAAACTACCAACTGGACAGCAAGCCCTACTGTCATGCATTTGAGTCATATTCAAGGTTATTCTCAGGCTCAATACATTTTAAAAATATAATATGGAGCTTATATACGTATAGGTCACTGTGGATGGGTTAGGCTAAAGCCAGAAGAAAATCTGCACTGCCTTCTTGTCAAAAGCAAAAGGAAGATTTTTGGTCACCAACATTACCTGAGAATTTGGGAGCAACTAACAAAAAACCCATGATTGTCATATTTATACAAGGGAGAAGGTAACTTCCTTAATGATTTGACAGATACCATCCTTGTAATAGTCTCAGCATCCCTAAGCTCATCACAACTGAGCTTTATCTAAATCATTTCTACCCAAAGCATAAATGTTAGTGAGGCTTGGAGAAAACAAAACCAAATACAGACTGGAGAATGATTAGACAGGCTGCAACACTACAGAGAAGGACCTGGGGTTTTAGTGGACTATAAGATAAATATGAGCCAACAGTGTGCTCTTGTTGCAAAAAAACCAAGCCAACAGCAGCATACTGGATTGCATCAACAGGAGTATCATTTATAAATCAAGGTAAGTGATTCTTCCACTCTATTCAGCACTGGTGAGGCCTTACCTGGAGTACTGCGTCTCATTTTGGATCCCACACTTCAAAAAAGACGTGTACATATTGAAGAGAGGCTAGCACAGAGCAATAAAAATGATTAGGGGCCTGGGAGGGAAGACTTACGAGGAAAAGCTGAAAAAACTAGGGTTATTTAGTCTGAAGAAGAGAAGACTGATGTGGGATTTGATAATAGTCTTCAAACACCTGAAGGGTGATTATACAGAGGATGAAGATGAAATTTCTCTGGGGCTGTAGGACGCAAGGCTAGGAACAATGGCCTCAAGCTGCAGTAGAAGAAATTTAGATTGGAGATTAGGAGGAATTTTCTGACTATGAGACTGATCAAGCGTTCGAACAGTTTACCTGGAGAAATTGTTGAATCTCTGTCTTTGGAAATTTTCAAGAGCAGGTTAGGCAAACACTTGGCCAGGATGGTTTAGCCAGGAATGGTTCAGCCTTAAGCAGGAGACTGGACTAGATGACCTTGTGAGGTCCCTTCTAGTCCTGCTTTCCTATGAAATACCATCTTAGTTTGATTAGTATGAATCAGTGACTTTTATCCCCTCCTACTGACAACAATACAACCCACATTATCCTAGTTTCCTTCTCCATAAGTGTGAAATGCAAGGTGATAGAATTGATCTTTGTGGAACAATGGAGAAGCCTGATCCTGGGGCAGAAAAGTAATTGTCCACTGCTCTCTGGTATCTCTTTAAAAAAGACAGCAAAGCCACTCAACTGTGACGCCTCTTTATCCCAGCCAGTGTCTGGAAATCATTCAACCATACTGTCATAGTTAGTGATTTCATAAGCTGTTGCCTCTAAGACAAAAACCCCTCAACATGGGCAGCCTAACATAACCTATTACTACAAAGGCTCCGAAGACTCATAACAAGTAAAAATGGAAATCAGGGAAATGCCAAGTGTTCATCTGAGAACAAAGCTGCTTCACCCCTACCTTCTTAATAACTTTATATCAAGGAAGTACATAGAGAGAGATTTTGGCAGGACTGGAATTATTTGTACATTATGAGTTTCACCTCGAAAAAGGAAAAAATCTACTGAATCAAGGAAAAACAGAGGAGAGGGGAGTGGAAGGTGGAAACAGATACACAATTCCAGGGAAGGGGATGGGGCTCCCCCAGAAGAGCACTGTCAGTCTTATTTCTACCTGCTCTGGCAGTAACATAGCATATGCTATGACAGTGCAGGCCTGGCCTTAGGAATGTCCAAGCCCTTGGCAGGCTGAATGGACTTGCCTAAGGAACAAAAGTGAAAGAAGAGAGACTTCTGCAACCTGCATGTTAGCGAAGGCTGAACAAAATTTCATAGAAGAAAAGGCCTGCTGTAATGTAAAGGGTGGGAGAGCTTCTCAAAGAAAAGGAGACAAAAATCCTTTTTAATGGAAAGCGTCAGGCAGCTTAAATATAAAGGTTACTTCCAGTTCCCCCTGCAATACATGGATGAATTTGCTTCTTTTCCACTGATCCATGATATTGTGTTAGATGTTGATCCTGTTTAAAACACAGCGCTTAACTAGACTGCATTGCAATGAAGTTTCCATAACAGCAGTGAAGTACTTTACTTATTAATTTAAGCAATGAGGATTGAAGCTGAAAACATCCCTCCTGCCTCCACAGTTCCCTGATCTATGGCAGCTCCCAGATGTTACATAAGTTATTATTACACCACGTACAATTTATTATATGCACGTCAGTAGAGAAACTCACAAGAAGAGAGCAATAAGATTAGGACAAGTTCTGAAGGCCACCAAGGCTTTCGTAAATAAAAGTAAAAGCTGAGATTAACTCAATTATAATACTTAAGGTATGTGAATTACAAAGTTGATGTGAAAGGAAGAACACACAAAAATAAAGGCAATAAATAAATAAATTTCACTTCATAAAAAAGTATGATGAGCATATGCAGGTGTCACGAGTGGTTTTCCAGCTTCACCAAAACATACAATAACCAAAACTGATACACAACCACAAGCTGTTCAGAAGCATAGTTTGCCCAATAACTTAGCGAAGTGGAGTATACTGACTTTTAGGAGAATTCTCAGAAGAATTCTCGAAAGCTAATTACGCCTCTCTCTCTTTTTTATTTCCCCCTTATTTAAATTAATAGTCCTTGTAGGGTAATATATGACGAAGTACAACGGAAATACACCAAGGTCCCACTAAATTCTAGAAGCAAGCATGAATGCCAAGTGCAGTGGTCTAACACACCCAACTAAATGATAGGGTGGAATCATAGGAATGTTGTATTAAAACAAACAAACAAACAAACAAACCCCACCCCTCCAGCCATATCATTATCTGATTAGCCTTGGAAAATAAAAGCACCTGATCTCTGCCATGAAAGGTTCACATGGATCTGCCAGGAAAGAACAAACCAATATGGCAATTTCTGACAACTGTTTTAAATTTTTAGAAATTCTGTTTCTAGATCCATAGGTCAGAGTGAAAAGAGATAGCTGTTGTTCTTTTCCTGTTCAATGATTTTTTTTCAAAAGTCCTGGATAATATGCCATAGTTTTTCAGCTATAAATTGCATGTTTTGGGAATACAACGCATTTATCATCATACTACTTCCCACTTACAGCCACCCGAAATGGAATAGGCCTGGTGGTGAGAACCATGAAGACTGGCAGCAGAACTGGCCACACACAGAAAAAAGGACTCATTAGTTTATCAGAATTACAAGGAGATGGTATAAACGGTCCCACCAAATGGCATTTGCAAAGAGACTTCTGCACTCTAGTGATGCAGCATGATACAGGCAGTCCTTGCACTGACGGCGGGTTACGTTATTGGAAAAGGTGCTGTAAGTTGAGACAATGCAAGTCGAGTCTGATTTTCCCATAGAAACAATGTTATAATAGGGGGTTACGTTCCTGACCAAGGGCCTGGTGCCCAACTTTCTATAGAAATAACCATAAACACCATATTTAAATCAACTATTTAATCAACTATAAATGATATACACTGTACAGTACAAAGCTTTCTAAAGTGTACTGTATATAAATTGATTAAACAGGACAATACAGTAATTAATTACATAACATTTTATTTAATCAGAAGGTGAAGGAACACTTTCATCAGGGTCATGGAATACAAAAGGGCTTCTTTGGGGAGACTGAGGGCCACTTGATGGTTTTTTGAGAAGCTGATCCAGGGATGTTTGTTTTGCTGCCCTCTTTTTCTCACTGTAAATTTCCCTGTAATGCCGTAAGTGTGAGGATCCAGCGCCGTAAGTAATAACATGGGTGTAAATGGTGGAGCACCGCAAGTGCAAAACGCCGTAAGTCGAGGACTGTCTGTACTACCTTGTCCCCCATTCTTGAAGTTTTGGCCTTTCCTTCCCATTGCCCTCAACTTGCTCCACCCCATATGCAAGGGTGAAGACCAACATTCAATGCATCAGCATTAAAAGTCCTTTTTTCAGCTAGCTGTCAATTATTAATCATTTCCATTCACCCTTGAACAAAATCAAAACTTCATCATCAGCAAATGTTTGCAGAGAACAACTATACCTGATTACTCATAAAGTGATTAAGAAATTATCAGCAGTAAAGAATCTCCAGTTAACTTGGAAGAATTAAACTTTGGTCAGAAAAAAAGGATACAAGTCAAAGTCCTGGTAGTTATTCAAAAGACACAGCATTCTCAACACAATCAGGTTAATGACTGATATGTTTTCTGGTATTCCTAATGGAGCAAAGCAGTATTCCATTCCAGATTCCTTCTTCTCTGGGGCACTTGTAGACACTTAAAACATTAAAAATCATAATGATTTTCCCCTTGACTTGCTTCAAGCATAGTCTAACCATACACTTCAGTATAATAGCACCTCCTTTATCATACATTTTACAGGAATGGATACATTTTAAAGAAAAACTTTAGAAAGAAATACATCACTCACTGCAAAATCTATAATTGTAAACTCTTGTGGCATATTTTTCTCAACCCACAGCAACTGCTTTTAGCATGAAAACAGTCCTGAAAGATATGGAGTTAGTGCAGAAGCTGAAGACATACCTGTACGCCTGCAGCAAAAATATCTTATAAACGTTCATGAAAACTGTTCTAAGGCTGTTGATCTGGAATAAAACAAAAAAAAAGGAAATCTATACAGATATGCCCTAGAGAGTGTTCCCAAAAATGTGTACTTCATTAAAATTCTGCAACTTAAAATCAGGTACCAGGGAAATAAGATGTTATACCATCATTGAAAGATTCCTGATATCACATAAGCACTTATTACCGTAAAGACTCAGTTCTACTAACTTCTGAGCATGACTAAGCCACTTTCCAGGTACACACAGCATCTTCTTGAATTAGGTCATAAGCATCAAAACTAAAGACAATTAGAAGTGCTTTCGAACCATGAATCAAAATATTCATACACACCTATTTTTAAATTCTTACCTGTAAATCCAGAAATAAACTATGACATTTGAGCTTCAGAACTGTGTTCAGTTTGGATTTCATATTTTTCCCTGCTGTTCTGCTTGAATTGAAGACAAGACTTGACCTGATAGAAGTAGACGCATAACTGCAAAGAAAAGAGGTAAGGCATTAACAAAATGGTTTTAACATGTTATGTGACCTCATAATCCTTTTTTACCAGTTTATTAGTCACATAAATTGCAAGCAACAGATTAAACTACTCAGAACACTTTTTTCCCTTGGTATAGCAGCCCTTCTTATCTCCCTTACGTACTCTGACTACCATGGTCATTTTACCTATCTGCTCACCCTGTATCAGGTTGTACTATTTAGTATTATTTCAAGCATGAGTAGAGGTCCCAAGGCAGGGACTCACCTTCTAGTGGGAGTATTTTTAGGTGGGCTCTCTGAGACCTATTCTTGAGATTTAATATAATTATTGACAAAGACTTCAGCTGTTTTTTTCCCCTCAATGCACCAATAGCTTGCAAGTCACACACTCTCTCTCACACATGCACACAACCAAGGAAGTGTTAAACAGTCTAAGAGATTACTAATACAGAATACACCAAATAAGGCAAAATATAACAATATATATCTATGAACAAAGAACACAGGCCATACTTTGAACACAGGCTGTAATGGATATATAAACCGGACAATCCAGCAGAAGTAACAAGCTTACATTATCTCTGTATACAGAATTAGGTGGACTACTGTAATATGCTATAGTGTCTGTACTTCTGAAAAGATTGACAAAAATTTAAGTGGTTCAGAAAACCGTTATGAAGAGTCCTGAGATCTAGAAAACCTAACTTTACAGTGAAATGCTTTATATAGATTAAGCTTTAAGCTTAATCAAAATAGAAGGTTACAAAGGTGTTGGTCAATGTCTACATATACCATTATGAGGAGATTTCTGATGGCAAAGGGGTTATTAATTTAGCAAAGGCATAGCAAGATCAAATATCTATATTTGAGCACTGCCCAGGGCTCTGAACCTAGAAATGAGGTGAATCTCTTAACTGGGCTTTAATTCATTATTGTACCAATTTACCAAGGGATGTAATAATTCTCAGTGAATTAAAATCTTAATTCAAAATTGGATGTCTTTTAAAAAGATATGCTGGAGAAGAACCTGAAACAAGCTTATTGCAACAACAAATAGCCCTAAAATCCCATCTGCTTAAGCAAAGCTTACATATCAAGGAAACTCGTATGTAGCACCCTAATGTTCTGACACTTCCATCAAGCAGACTCATACAAGAATATAGGACTAGAAGGGATGTCCTAGATCCACTGAGTCTGGCCCCCTGTGATTACATTGTTTAATCACTTCCATAAACTGATCAAGCTCCATTTTAAAAGCAGTTCTAATTTTACCCCCACTTGCTCCCTGAAAAGCTGTTCCAGAACCTCACTGTTTTGATGGTTAGGACCCCCCTCTAATTTTCAGCTTGAATTAATTTCAAATCACCATATTCTTATACCAACATTGTCCTTTAGCTTAAATAGCTCTTCTCCTGCTGTTTGCTCTTCCATCCCCCTGTACTTACTGAGAGAAATCATTTCTTTGTTTGCTTTCTTAAGATTTCAATGCAACTGTGCAGATTCTCAGCAGGGTAAAGGAGCCCACGGTAAGGCAATCTAGCCACAGCAGAATTTTAGTATCATCAAGTTTAGGCTTGGCCTTGAGTATCTCTCCACCACTCTGTGGTTTATACTACACACATACCCTGAAAGAATAGTACTGAAGCTGATAAGATGTTTATTTTCACAGCTCACGCAAATTTAATCCAGTTCTACAATCTGTTCAGTCCTTGGCCTTTTTGTTAAGCAGGTGAGCTAGACACCAAACAACTCAAGTTGTGGGCATGGAGTTGTTGTAGTGTCCAACACATCTGCCCCATAGAAACTGAACTAAGTACTGGAAACCATGTGACCATCAGACGATAACAGCTGACATAACCTATGGTGTGACTGGAATAACAGAGACTTGGTGGGATAGCTTGTATGATGGGAGCACTGCCATGGATGGGTACAAACTGTTTGGGAAGGACAGGTAGGAGAGAAGAGGAGGAGGAGTTGTGCTATAATCTAAAAAAAGAGCTGTATGATTCCTCAGAGGTCCAATATGAAACGGGAGATACGCCTGTTGAAGGTCAGAAGGGAGAACAACAAAAGTGATGTCGTTATGGGTATCTGCTATAGACCACCAGACCAGGAGGATGAGGTAGATGAACCCTTCTTCAGACAACTACTGGAAGTTTCCAGATCACAGGCCCTGGTTCTCATGGGGGGTTTCGATCACCCTGACATTTGCTGGGAGGGCAATACACCAGTGCACAGGTAATCCAGGAAGTTTTTAGAGACCATTGGAGACAACTTCCTGGTACAAGTGTTGGAGAGACCAACTAGGGGCCATGCTCTTCTTGACCTACTGCTGAAATACTCAATGCCTTTACCTCAGTCTTCACAGGCAAGGTCAGCTCTCAGACTACTGCATCACCCAGCATAGTTTGGGGAGAAGATGAACAGCCCTCAGTGGTGAAAGAACAAGTTAGGGACTATCTAGAAAAAAAATGAACATGTACAAGTCCATTGGGGTGCATGCAATGCATTCAAGGGTGGTAAGGGAGTTGTCTCATGTGACTGCAGAGCCACTGGCTACTATCTTTGAAAACTTGTGGCAATTACAGGAGGTTCCAGATGATTGGAAAAGGGCATACATAGTGTGCCCATGTTTAAGAAAGGGAAAAAAAGAGTATCCAGGAAACTATAGATCAGTCAGACTCACCTTGGTCCCAGGAAAAAATCATGGAGCAGGTCCTCAAAGAATCCATTTCTAAGCATTTGGAGGTGAAGAAAGCGCTTAGGAACAATCAGCATGGATTCATCAAAGGCAAGTCATGCCTGACCAACCTGACTGCCTTCTATGATGAGATGACTGGCTCTGTGGATGAGGGGAAAGCAGTGGACGCGACATACCTCAACTTTAGTAAGGCTTTTGATACCGTCTCCCACAGCATTCTTGACGAATTGGAGGATTGGGCCAAAAGAAAATGTATGAGGCTCAACAAGGACAAGTGCAGAGTCCTGCATTTAGGATGGAAGAATCCCATACACTGCTACAGCCTAGGGACTGACTGGCCAAACAGCAAGTCTGCAGAAAAGGACCTGGAGGTTACAACGGACAATAAGCTGAACATGGGCCAACACTATGCCCTTGTTGCCAAAAAGGCTAACAACATACTGGGCTGCATTAGTAGGAGCACTGCAAACAGATTGAGGGAAATTATTATTCCCCTCTATTCTGCACTGGTGAGGCCACATCTAGAGTACTGTGTCCGGTTTTGGGCCCCCCACTACAGAAAAGATGTGGACAAGTTGAAGTAAATCCAGTGGAAAGCAATGAAAGTGGTTAAGGAGCTCTGGCACATGACTTATGAGAGGCCAAGGAAACTGGGCTCATTTAGTCTACAGAAGAGGAGTCTGAGAGGGGATTTAATAGCATCCTTCAAGTACCTGAAGGGGGATTCCAAAGAGGATGGAGCTGGACTGTTCCCAGTGGCGGCAGATGACAGAACAAGGAGCAATGGTCTCAAGTTGTAGCAACCGAGATTTAGGCTGAACGTTAGGAAAAACTCTCTCATGAGGCAGATGGTGAAGCACTGAAACAAGTTAGAGGTGGTGGGATCTCCATCCTTGAAGGTTTTTAAGGGCCGGCTCGACAAAACTCTAGCTGGGATGATACAGTTGGGGATGATCCTGCTTTGAACAGGCAGTTTGACTAGATGATCTCCTGAGGCCCCTTCCAACCCTAATTTTCTATGATGACCTGTGTCAGATTTGAACTAGTAGATCAGAACGGGGTGAAGATTAACATAGCTCGTTTGGCACAAGAGTGTTCTAATACACCACACAAGAAGCAAAATTGTCAGATTAACTTTGCAGTGATTTTACCAATACCATATATTGGTATTCACCTGCATATTTCAGGTAGCATGTACTAATTTATACTAGAAAGTTTATCCAGCATCTACATTTACCTGGAATAGTCACAGTAAACCTCAAGGGTCTGCGTATCTAGTAATAAACCACACCACTGGAACATACGGCAATCTGGTAACTGTTTGAACTGGGAACATCCTGGGATATCATCATCATCAACTAGAAAATTCACCGCCATCTTACCAGAGTTTACTGAGAAGCCGTACTCAGGAATTCCTGCTGCCAGAGTCCTAAATCAGACAATAAGATGTTAGCTAAAATGAACTACAAGAGAGGTATTGTTATCCTGAAACTTGTCAAAAAAGATGCAAAAATGTTATAGCTACATGCTGGTGAAAAACAAACTCCAATTACTATACGTATTTGGGGTTATTGAAAACACTGGAAAGAACTTGCATGCAACAAGAGAAATTTGGGAAAAATGCAAAAGAAAATATTACAAAATACAAAGAAAGGTTGCTATAAAGCAGGGGTTGTCAACCGGGGGTATGCGGACAGGTCCTAGTGGGTACACGTGGACAGGCAGGGACGGAGTGCCACTGCCTCCCGGGAGCAGGGCCAGTGCAGAACAAGGGCAGCTGTGCCCTTCTGCAGGGTGGTGAAACTTGCACACGGCGGCCGCTGCTGCCACACACCAGCCCGGTGAGCTTCCCCATCCTCATAGAGGGGCACTGCTGCCCTCAGCCCAGCCCAGTGAGTTTCCTTGTCCCTGCTCCTGGGAGGCAGCAGCACTCTGTCCCCACCTGCCTGTGGTCCCCGCCTCCCTGCTCCATGTCCAGCTGTGTGCTAACCCCCCCCC
>NW_017729006.1:54953808-54964841 GCF_001723915.1 Gavialis gangeticus | reverse complement strand
ATGTTACCTGCCCCTGCCCCTTGGGATCCAGTGCGCGCTACCCCCATCCCTCCTCCTGCTCAGCATCCAGCCGCCAGGAATACTTAAACTAAAAAAGATTGAAAACCCCTGCATAAAGTCCTTAGCTGAGCACATACAGCCAAAAATGCCAGAAGTGGAATGTACTTAAGCTAAAAAAAAGACACTGTCAATAAAAAGTTACAGTGATTAATAAAAGAAAATCCTAAAATATGCAGATACAAGACAATGTAAAAATATTCAAGCAGGTTAAGTTTGTTTAAACACTTCTGAAAGCTACCTTAACACTTCTCTCTCTCTCTCTTTCATAGCAACAGAAACATTTTCAGTGTTTAGAACCATTAAAACCTTAACTCTACATTTGTTTAAACCACAAATACCAGATTAGCAGAAATTTCAAGCTATAATGTCTATTAAAGACAACAGAGAAGCAGATCCTGGATACTGTAGCATGGTGTAAACAGTTGTCAAATTTAAGAGTTACCTCTGCTCTTCTCCATAGTAGGAAGGGAGCATGAATATAACTCACTCAGTAGTACCAGTTAATTCATATGTCCTCTTCCCCTCTGGCTGTAGATAACTAAACTTTGCCCCAATAGCTCAATACAAAAATCTGAAGAAGAGTGAAGGTCTGGGGCAGGGTAAAGTAGATTTAATTTAAAATTAAACTAAAGGCCACAAAGGATTCTTTATCAACAGTGGCACAGGTAACCGAAAGAGATCTAGGAAATGTCAAGTAATGCAATGTAATATACCAGATATCAGTATACAACAGCATGAGAATAGAAGAAATATGTGCTCTGTGTTCACCAGGAACGAACAGTACAACGGATCAAGCATGTAGGTGTAATGTTTGCAGTGAAAAAAACCCCAAAACTTAAAGTGACCATAAATATAATCAAAGCTTTTCTTTTTTTTTGTTTTTTTTAAGCTGATGGGGGACATTAATGGCACATGCTTGGTGTTTTGAAATAAATAAATTCAGAACTCTTAAGTGGCAAGGGAAAACCTCTGAAAAACTGTCAGTTTGGTTCAAAATCACAAGCAATGCAACACATTAAATCTGCAAGAGCAGATTAAAAAAAATATGGACTTTTATCTTTGTTGTTTTTTACAGTGCTAAAAAAATAAATACAATTTTCCCCTATGTAAGTGTTCCTGGTTCTGATTTTAAGAATATGGTCACTGCGTATATGGAATTTCACACAAAATTAGATGGTTAGAAAAGAAAAAGGCAAAAGAAAGCCTTTTCTGGTGAAATATTCATTACATGCAGGAGTTTCTGCTCAGAGAACCCCTGCCTCATTTTGTAGATCAATCCAAAGCATCTGAGAGGAGCTGAAAAGCAAGGATCATATCTTGCCCATTATCACTGGGGCATGAAGCATGAAGTCAAGGGTGCATTGTAAAGGTACTGCTGAGGTAAAAGTTCTTTGAGCTCGTGTGCTTAAGGTGCATGCACACCCACTGCAGCAAGGGTATCCTTATGTACAAGTATTTGGGGGAGTGCATTTGGTTGTATAAGATGTATTCCTTATAGTACCTGAGTATTAGTCAATAAAATACATCAGTTTCTATAAAGGGAGTTAAAGAATGCTAGTTAAGGAATATTAATACTTGAAACATGTCTTTGATGACATACCTCAGAAAATTTTTGGCTTGTGATAAGTGAGGAGTGACCAGCAAAAAGTCATCAATTAACCGTATAAGCACTCTGAAATGAAATACAGAAATATATAAATATATTATATTATTATTTAATCTGGACATTCTTCTTTTCAATTTTTCATCAAAGTTACAAGCTATGGACTATTATAATTCTCAGTTTCTCTCAGTAAACTCATAGAAGATCAACATGATATCCAATGTGACAATATAAAATTTCCATTAAAATACCTTTATCTTCCCCCCAAGATTTTTTTTTTTTTAAATAAGGCACCAGTAGGGCTGTACACTTTCTTTACATACATGTATTGAATTTTAATAAGGTCATTTCACCCCTGCAGAATTCATGAATCAAGGAATATCTTGTAGTCTGACATAATGCATGGGCCCATACAGGTAGCTGGGACAGAATATCAAATACAGTCACAACACATCACTTTCATGGCAACATAAACAGAACATAACATAAGGCTCGTTGATCAGTTTGGAGGAGTATATTGTATTGTCAACAGTTCTATTACTTTTCTTTTAAGTAGAGAATTTCAGATTTTCTAGGCTTTCCATCCAGTACTAAATCTTATCTAGTCTGTGTACAAGTTCAAAAGGAAGTAGGGAGGCAAATTCTCCTAGACTTCTTTGAAAACTCAGGCTAAGGGCCAGACTTTTTAAAAAATATTTAAATTATGTAGAAAGGCACCTAGGAGGATATTTTTTTTAAGAAAAAGAACTAGCAGCAGCAGCTATCTGTATCTTTAGACATTCAAACATCTTTAAAAAGATCTGCCTTTTAACTCTCAAACTGCCCATCAAATCAACATGTAAACTTCTGACTACCCATTACACTCAACTGCTATTTAATAGAAAGGGTGATAATTCCTACAGAGACAACTTCACCTCAAAGATCAACATGCAACTTTTCACAGTTTCACTAACAATTTCTTAAAGAGGAAAGATGGATAGTTAGGCTCAAAACCTGGTATCAGCACAACCTTTCCAAATGAGTTATAAATTAGGGAATCTCTTTGGCTGGAGGAAAATGCTGTTACAAGCACCCACAGACTAGAGCCAATCCTTAAAAGGCTGCAGCTGTCTCCATATTGCTTACTTCACCCTATAACAAAAAGTCACCACTTGCTCAACTGTATTAACGATACAGCAATTATGCCGTCATATGGATTTGGTTTTTCTTATAAATAACATAAAACGTAGCACTAAAAATCCTTGATTGTGCATTTAAGACAATATTTAAATGACATACTTGAGGAAATCGATTCCCATTCTTTAGAAAGGGCCTGGCCCTCCGAGGCAGGGGTCAGGCAACATACAGCCCAGAAGCTGAACCCAGCCCACAGAGCCACTGGATCCAGCCTGCAGAAGTGGGGCTTTGGAGACATTTGGAAGGGATGTGGGGTTTGGCTGTGATCCCACTCTCCATGCTGCTGCAGGGACAGTTGCCAACTGCAGGCATTTTCCCTGTGCTGCTGAGAGGGCAAGCGGTGGTAAATGGATCCTAGAGCATGCCCAGCTCTTGCCCAGGGTGGGTTGTTCTGGCTCACAGATGGAAAAGGGTGGCTCTGAGGTACTGAGAATATCTAGGGGCTAGGAGGATTTGGGACAAAGATTAAATGGAGTGGCCAACTGTTTAAGTGTCAGGGGCAGAGTTAGAGTGTTACCCATATAACTAGTGAAATTGGAGCTCTTGCATGGAAAGGGAAAAGGTAAGCATGGTAAAATATCAATCAGTTTAATGCTGCTGCATGAAAAAGTATACAACTAAGTATTGGGCAATGCATGTTTGGGATCCTCTACACAAAGCTTATGGAAGAATAAAATCTCAGTAAAGAGCACAGTGAAAGTTACTTTACAGCTTCTCTTGAGGATTTCCAGGTTCAGGTTTGGGTTCTTGAGAAAATTCTACTAACATTAAACTTTTAAGGTTCCACAATCATTTTATTAAGATCTAATAAAGGCAAACTCTCAAACCACTCTATAATATATTGAGAAGGCGATTGGCAGTCACTCCACAAATATGCAGGGTGCTCAAGCAAACTGTTTGAGCCTACCATGAGAGAGGTCTAGGCACTAAATTACTCTGAATTACTGCAGGAGATCGTTCCAACCATAGTGCATTTTATTCTAATCCAAGGATACTTGGACTGCAACTCCCAAGCCACAAATAACTCCCCAGTGCCAGCTCTTTGAAGAAAAACATTATCAAAGGGGGCTTCCCCTCACTCCAGCGTGCATGTATCTTTCCTGAAATCAAAAGCAATGCAACACATACTTATGACTTTTTAATATACTTTCCCATGTTGGCCTGAGCAAATATTAACTAATATACCGTCATTTTTTTTCTTTTAATCTAGGGTGTGGGAATCATAATTCACTTAGAGGTGCGTGTGGATGTCCAAACTCTAAGCAAGTCTCAGAACAAATATACAGAGCATAATATAGCTTGGGATAAGCAAATACACCAAGTAGAAAATGGTTCCTTACCCATCTTGCTGTATTCCACATAACAATTTGTTTTCCATATCTCCATAGCATAAACTGCAGAGCAGAGTTGATAAAATGGAGCCTTGTGGAATTCCACAACATTGTAAATAGCACCTAGTAAAATAAGAAATATGTAAATCAAAACTGGCCATAGCAAGCTTCAGTTAGCCACTAGAAGTTAACCTATAATTTTATAGGTATAGGCTATTAAAACAGTAAGTAAAGCACATTTCTGAATACTAGGCTGCTCTGAGTAACTTACCTAAAATCAGAAAGGATATGAACATCACAGTCATGAATTCTGGATTCATGTACTGAGGGGCACAGTGATGCTGACAACACATGGGAAAACACCTTGCCTGAAACTCTCCTGGAAATGCACTAGAACTGAACCAACTTGAAGGAAATATAGGGAGGTAGTAATTTTTTCTTCTGAACCTTGCTATAATGTTTAGACATATCTTGATTGTAATGGTTTACTATCAGTACTCCTTTGTAAACATGCTGCACGTGTCACAGGGTTCAAGGTCATATTAAAGGGTCCCATACACTTGTCAAAGTTTCAGGGGAAAAAGTAACTCTAGCTTAGATGGGAAACTCAAAAAAAATTGGAAAAAAAAATAACTGTATTTTAATTTGATTATAATTTATAAAATGCTGAGCTCTCTAAAACTCCCATGAAAACTGTAATTGCACCTTTATTTAGAGAAAACATATAAACCAAAAGTTTATAGAACTGCCTATGGGTGTGTCTACATGCGCATTTAGGCACGCCTAAATTTAATGTGCATTATCTTAATGTGCACGAAGGCAATTTAGGCTCATGTCTACATGAGCACGCATTAAAGCACGTTAACTACATGTGTGTGGATTGACATGGAACCAAAGTTAGTTCCAAATCAGTCCATACACAGCGTTAACACATCTACATGTATGTTAATGTGCTTTAGCTATTTCCGCCTAAATTTGATACCTGCTTTTGCAGGTATCAAATTTAGGCAGGAATAGGCTAAAATTGCCATTTTTAAGGTGCATTAAGGGCATGTATGTGTAGATACACACCCTTAAATGTGCCTTAAATCAGGCACATGTAGACATGCCATATGAGTCAGAAAGCTCCTCATTTCTTGAACAACCATTAGCAGGACGGTGCAGGAGATGAATCACTTGTTCATTTCTTGTTAGGTATAATTACTTAAAAAATAATTAGACTCTGGAAACATACAAAAAGTCAAGCTTTCATAGGTGCTACCATAATTTGCCCCCCTTGTCTATATGCATTCTGGTAGTCTTGAACTGCACTGTCATAGGAAAGTTGTTCCATACTTTTTATTCTCATCATTCAGTGTATGTAGCCCAGGCCTGTTTATAAGGCACAAAAGGTTATTCATTTCCTCAAGGATCTTTTGATACTGCTAAGACCATGCTTCACAAGCCTCAGCAAATTTATCTTAACAAGGCTTCTTACAGGCAACATGGTATTTTCTATATTTTTTCAACTATGTAAATGAGAGGCTCACGAAGTTGAGCACCACAACTGTCATAAATATGGACAACAAATGAGAAGCTATGTTTTCAGTAGTGCTTTCACTAGCATCTCTGAATCACCTTCTGCTTTTACCAGTAAGGATTTTGCATCGTCTTCTGGATCACCATTAACAATATTGAGCATTTGCTCAAGAACAGACCCTTGCTAGATCCTACGCAAAATACCACCCTGAAGGATGTTGCCCTATTTACAAGTGTTTTTTGCAACCTGTCAATTAGCTAGTTTTAACTCCTTTAATATGACCTAAACTGATTTTACACAGTGCTGTTTTTTCAATCTAAATGTTGTACTTGCTAAGGCAAATGCATTAAAATGTAAGTCAACACACATTGACTTGAAAAGGGAAACTATAGATCACACACTTTCATCAAAAAATATGAAGTCAGTTTGCTAAGACCTATTTTTCTAAAAAACATTTCATGTCCATGAATTATGCTACTATGCTTTCATTCTTTACTAACTGCATGTTTTATCAGTCTTTTCACAACTTAGCCCAGGCCAGCTGTTAGGCTAACAGGCCTAAAATTTCCCACATCTTACCCATCATTCTTTTTAAATAATGGCAGACAAACTTCCTTGCTTATTTTTTAAGCATTTCCCTTATTCCAAGGTCTGTCAAAGACCAGTGTCAATAATTTAAAGAGCTCCCATTTCACCCCAACCTGTACCACTCTTTTAACTGAGCTCAGACTAAAATAGCAGGTGGATTGCAAACACTTGCTCTGTAGATAAAGTGCACATTTGCCACCTAGTGGCCATAAATACATTCCAAACTAAGAACTGAGCACAAACAAGCAATTACAGTATTTGCAGCCTTAATAGTCTCTGATTTTAGTTTAATAGAGACAAGGATTTCTTAGGGTGATATCTTTTACTGGACCAACTGCATAGCTGGGATAAAGCTAGACAAGCTTTTGAATGTACAACATTCTTCTTCAGGTTTCATAGCCACTGCTCTGTCTAATAACTGCTGCAACAGCATTTTTGCCTCTAGTCTGCCTCTGTTAATAGGACCAACTGGAAAAAGGAAGTTACATTTAGTACACTTCAGAAGTGTTTAACAAGGCTTGCCGACCTGTTTTAAGTGTTATTGTGTCTAAAGAGATCAGTCATGTTAGTCTGAAGTCAAGCAGAAGGCAAGGTAGACCTGCACCACATAGAATAACTAAATGCATTTCTTATTTAGTTTGTCTATAAGGTGCAAATTTACCCTGCCTTGTTATTGCTTGTAGCCATTCTGAATCTCTTAAGACCATATCAAGTTTTTCAAATATCTTTCAAAGCACATTCATGAATTTTGATGTGAAACTATTTTTTTATTTACAAACTAGAGAGGAATGTGCTTTTTATCTGTACCTCTTCATGTGCGAGAAGCAGAACATTTAAGTTCCACAACACTTAATGTTTTTACAGATCTTAAGCTAAACTCAAATGACAACCACATTTTGAAGAAAGGTGAAATAATATCCATCTAATGAAAGAGTTAAAAAGCCATCTTCCAGTTGACAGAGTAGAGGCACAGATTGGCTGATACCTCCTTTCACAAGCTTATTTACCTGCCCTTAATTTCCAGGACGTTGTTACGGATCGTTTGTAGAAAAAAATCAAACAGGCTGGAACTTGTCTCATTAAAAGATAGGCTCTAAAATAAAATACAAATAAATACAGGATTTTATCTGAACTCAAAACAATGCATTTCTTCAAATTAAGTGTGATTTCCAGTTGTCAATTTAAACCTCCTGAAATAAAGCCTAACAACCAACTCTGAAAATCTGTAATAAAAGCAGCAACAGTTACCTTCCTACATATACAAACATCTGTGTATTTCATAAATTTGTGTTTTGTTTTTTTTAAAGCAAAGATGCCTTTTCTCAAAAAAGTCAGGTAAAACTCTAATGATTACTTTAAAAAGTGGGGTATGAACTATTAGAATAATATAATAATATACTATACTACAATATAATAATATAATACCTACTACTTTCAGTACTTTATACCTGATAACTTGTAATTCTATAGTATACTACCAGACTGTCATGCCTCTTATAATCCCCACATACTGACATACTTGTCTTTTAAATACCTTAAAGTCCACGTAATTCACACTATCGCTGCCAGTGATTTGTTCAACATTTTTTAGTACATTTTTGCATTCAGAATATAGACAAGACTTTCATTTAGCAAGAGCAACAGTCCCTTAACAGAAACAGCTTCCTACACGCAGATACTCATAGATTCATAGATTATGTAGGGTCGGAAGGGACCACAATGGATCATCATGTCCAACCCCCTGCCCCTGGCAGGAAAGAGGACCAAGGTCAGATGGCCCCAGCCTGGTGACTATCAAGCTTCCTCTTGAAGACCACCTCTCTTGGAAGCCCATTCCAGATTCTGGCTACCCTTACTGTAAAAAATTTCTTCCTAATGTCTACCCTAAGTCTACTCTTCACTAGTTTGCACCCATTATTCCTAGGTATTGCCTGGAGTGCTCTGGTAAATAGCACATCACCAATTCCCTGTTGTCCTCCCTTGATAAAGTTATAGGCGGCTACAAGGTCTCCCCTCAGACATCTCTTGTGAAGGCTGAAGAGATCCAGATTCCTCAACCTCCCCTCATAGGGTCTTTCACGGAGGCCACTAATCATGCAAGTGGCCCTCCTCTGAACCCTCTCCAAACCCTCCGTGTCCCTCTTGAAGTGTGGCACCCAAAACTGGACACAGTACTCCAACTGCAGCCTGATCAATGCCGTATGGAGGGGGAGCATCACCTCCCTCGATCTGTTGATCATGCATCTGCTAATACACAAGGTGCAATTGGCTTTGTTGATGGCCTTGCTACACTGCTGGCTCATGTTCATCTTGGAGTCAACTCTGACTCCAAGATCTCTCTCAGCTGCTGAGCTGCAGAGGAGGTCATCCCCCAACCTGCAGGTGTGCTGGGGATTCCTCCTTCCTAGGAGGAGTACCTTACACTTATCTTTGTTGAATTGCATCCCATTTCATTCCACCCATTGATCCAACCTGTCCAGGTCAGCCTGTATCTGCTCCCTGCCCTCCAGTGTGTTAACTTTGCCTTATAATTTTGTATTATCTGTGAACTTGGAGAGGGAGCTCTCCACACCCTTTTCCAAATTGCTGATGAAGATATTAAATAACACCGGTCCAAGGACTGAACCCTGCAGGACCCCACTGCCCACCTCCTTCCAGGCTGAGAACGACCCGTCCACCACCACTCTCTGGGTGCGGTCCCTAAGCCAGTTGGCCACCCACCTGACTGTGTAGGAAGCCTGCTAGCTTCCCTATGAGAATAGGATGCGAAACTGTGTCAAAGGCCTTCCTAAAATCCAGGTAGATGACATCAGCCTCAGCTCCTGTGTCAAGGCAGTGTGTGACCTGATCATAAAAGGCTATAAGGTTTGTCAGGCAGGATCTACCTGTGACAAACCCATGCTGGTTTCCTTTCAGCAACATTTCCCCTGCTGGGCCTTCACAAATGCGCTCTTTGATGATTTTTTCCAGTATTTTCCCAGGGAAAGAAGTAAGACTGACTGGCCTAAAGTTACCCGGCTCATCCCTTCTCCCCTTCTTAAAAATGGGCAGCACGTTGGCCTTTTTCCAGTCCTCACGGATCTGGCCGGAGCACCATGAGAGTTCAAACAGCCGTGCCCGTGGCTCAGCAATGATACTGGCCAATTCCTTCAGCACCCATGGATGGACGTCATCTGGGCCGGCTGACTTGTACCCATCCAGCCCTTCCAAGTGCTCCTTAACTAAGTCAGCACTAACCTTTGGCGGTCTGGTGCCTTTTGGACATCTGTCTATGCTCAAGGTGGGTGAATTGACTTGGTCAGTACTTAGGAATAATGAAGAAATACTTCAATACTATATGCATGCTTTATATAATAAGCACACCTGCCAATCTGATAGTACAAGATTACCTGAGGTCAGAGGAACAGAGGTTTTGCACTAGATGAATCCCAATTTAATTTGTTTTGCATACACAGGGTATTCAAGTGGGGAGGAGGGGTTATTAGCAGTTGAAGGTTCTGTACAATATGAAAGACAAGGAATATAGGCAAATTTTCCCCTTCATTTTTAATGTCCATATTTTGAGTTTTAGAGCTTATTCATCACTAGTGAAACCTTAACTGTCAAAATATAGAATTAAAAAAATTAAGCACTGATTTACCTCAGGAGGTATCAACTGAGGATTATGGAAGGGGCGGACTCTAGAAACAGAAAAGGAGTCTCTGGGAGAAGCAAGAGGAAGTAGAGGAGAGTGGAGGACTGGACTAAGAGGCAACTGGGAATGCGGACATGGAATAAAAGGAAGAGGGTAAGATGGATGAGCTAGAGATATACAGGGAATTCCTGCAAAAGAGAAGAAAAGGATTCATTATCTGGCATAGGTGGGGATTAGGTCAGAGAGAGTGGCAGGGAGACAGCAGAGAGAAGGAAGAATATTGTGTTATTAGGAAATTACAGGAATACAGGAGGGATCTCAGTACCCAGTGTAGGGCCTGAAGCCCCAGGATGTTCCATGAAGTTTAGGCTGTTGCAGATTGTGCAAGCTCCAACCTTGCATATCCTGAGAATGAGCTTCATCAAACGAGCATGGATGAGTCTGTTGTGACCAATGTAATTTCAACTGAATGATATTCCTCTTCATTTACTCTTACTGTATTTCTACTATGACCGTTACCAAAATGCTGCTGGTGGGATGGTCATATGCCTCTATGGGTTGCCATTTTTATGGTGAATCCTTGTGTCAACCCATCTTGTAAAAGGTCTCAAGCAGACCCCTGCATGGAGCATCAAACTTGCAGCTCACAAGCCCCAAGCCTGTGGAACGTAGGGACGTGAAAGGTCAAATGATTAATTGTTTGACTGTTAAGTGCAGGGATAACCAGTCAGCTTACTAGTTCTCCTTTAGCTGCAGAAGGCACAGTCTGGCAGGGAAGTGGGGTGTACCAGCAGGAATCAGAAGGCAGAAGAGCAGGCAGGAGAGAGGGAGGAGTGAGGGGGATTAGTACCCATAGCCTAGCAAGAAAACAGGGAGAAGCCTGATGACACATCAACAGGGATCCTGGTTTTCCCTGATAAAAATACCGCAAATTCTCTGTTAAAAAAAATTGCAAATTCCATGATTAAAATTAAAGCCCCACCCACAATCACCCTGGCAATGCTGGTGCCCCTCACTCTCCCCATAACAGCCCCATCCTCCCCCCCCACATACACCAACAGGTAAGTGTGTGTGAGGGGAAGGGAAGGGAAGGAGCTGGGGGGGGCCAGATCAAGAATTGGG
>NW_017729006.1:54943039-54953508 GCF_001723915.1 Gavialis gangeticus | reverse complement strand
CTATGTCCGCTCCCAGGAGCAGGGCCAAGGGACGAGAGCAGCAGTGCCCCACACACAAGCTGCCTGGCTGGCTGGAAAAGGCGGCTCACACATGGCAGCCACAACCACCACTACCCCACCCACCACTGCCGTGCCCCACTTGCCTGCAGAGCCACGCAGCTGCAGAGCTGTGCCCGCGGAGCCATGCAGCTGGCCATAGGGAGGCAGCACGGGCCACGGCAGTGGCGGTGCGGTGGCTCTGCAGGCAAATGGCACAGGGCAGCAGAGCCCCTCTGCAGGCCACACACAAGCCCCCTGGCCGGCTGGGCAGGGCCTCACACAGCGGTTGCCACCAGCGTGCCCCACACTGCCTTCTGCATGGCTCCACAGGCAAGTGGTGTCACGTGCAAGCCCCAAACCCTGGCCGGACAGGCGGCTTGCGTGCAGCCTGCAGAGGAGCATCGCCGCCCTGAGCCGCTTGCATGAGGAGCCATGCGGCCACAGAGCTTGCCTGCAGAGTCACGTGGCAGGCCGCAGGAAGGCAGTGTGGGGTGCAACAGCAGCCACTGCATGCAAGGCCCCACCCTGCCCCACCACAAACTGGCTGACCACTTGGCATGCTGCTACATTAAATCACACCAAACAACGTCTGTTAGGGCTCCAATATACAGAAAATTTTTATCCAGGGCCATCTACTGATCAAAAGTAGCAGAGAACATTTCCTAAATAAATAAAAGTGAATTCAAGTAAGGAAAACAGTCAACGTAATTGTCTTAGTTGTCTTTGTTCAAACTTAGAAAGACAGAATAAAAGAAACTTCAATATTTCCATACAGCTAACCTTAATTGATATTGTATGTATTGCTATATTGAAGTGTACTTAAAAACTCATTTCTAAGTTATAAAAAATTGTACCTAGCTGTTATGAGTTTACAGATTCTTAAACAACACTATACAACCAGGAAATACAGAGTTAATTCTTAAGTGTATCCTAAGAAATACACATTTATGGCATTGCAACTGCCTTAGCCCTACTCTGTCAGTACAGCAAGAGTAAATAGCATCTATGGCTATGAAACAAATATATTGCTATAGAAGGAAGAGGAAGGATTGCCAGTTTATGAGCACACCTCAATCATCAAGGTGGAGCTTTCTTATTTCCAAGGACCCAACTTTGTTTTTAATAGAGGTGCACTGATACACTGGTCCCATATTGGATTGGCACGGAAATAGGAAAAACTGAGAGCATCAGAAATCATTTTTTTGCCTGATATGGCAGATAAAGTGGCTGATAAATGCCCTGTGCATGCGTGCAACTGAAGCATAGCACGCAGGTGGCCAAAAGCACAGCCCAGCAACTTGGAGAGCAGCATCTGGCTAATAAGTCTGTTGTGGGGGAAGGGAAGGGGTGTAGGCTGGGGGGGAGCAGATTGAGTCCCATGCAGTGAGGGAGGGAGTGGGGAAGGGCAGGCACTGCAGCTCAACCAGCGGGTGTAGAGGTGGGGATGGCCGGACAAGCTCCAGATCTGTGCAGGGTGAGGGTGGGCTGTTGCTACGGGCTGGGCTTTTCCCAGCGGAGGGTTGGGGCAGGCAGCAGCAGCACTGGGAGGGGAGTTACAGTGAGAGTTTTGGGGTGGCTACACCCCCTTCCCTCCCTTAGCCCTTTCCCAGTGCAACCACCGCTAGCCCCGAGCACATCCCTGGCTCAGCTTCTCCCCGCCCACACACTGGGAAGAGCCTGGCGCAGCCCCAGCCCCAGTGGCAGCCTGCCCTTGTCTGCACAGATCCGGGGGGGCACATGCCCCCTCCATACTCCATTCCAGTACCCTGCCCTGGCTGAGCTGCACCTGCCCCAGCTCCACTCCCTCCCTCAACACAGGGGCCTTGATTTGCCCCTCCCAAAACAGGCTTACCAGCCTGACGCTGGTCTCCAAGCTGCCTGGCTGCATATCAGGATCGGATCAGTAGATATGGCTCCTTAAAAATCAGCCATCAGTATCGGCCCAAAAAATCTCTATTGATGCACCCCTATGTTTTAAGGTAGGTTTTAGGGTGTTATATGTGTGCAGAAACATATGTTATTTTACACCAGTGATTCACAACCAGTGATTATGAACCCAAATGTTGTACTTGTTTAAGTAAATGCATTAATGGCTCAGCCTGTGATTCTCAACCAGGGTGCCGCAAGATTCTTCTAAGTGTGCAATTCACAAAATAAATACATAGATTTTAAATAGTAAACCATTGTGTGGTCTTTCTTAGTTCTTTGCAATTGAAGAATGACTCTTATTTTTCTGTAGCCAACAAACAAATGAAAGCTATGAGCTAGCATTTCCCAGGTGGTGCCTTGAAGCTGAAAAGTTTGAGAACCAGTTTTACATGCTTGATTTTGTTTCAGAGGGAAATTAACACATTTTATTATGAACAGTCTAAGGTCCTCCAGCCTAACAGAATGAGGGATCAATAGGTTTTAAAGTTGAACAGGTGGCACTACAGAACAGCAAAGGCAGAAATAATAACTATAATTGCTGGCAGTGGGAAAAAGCTGTTTTCTCAAATAAGGGGCAGACTAGGGACCAAGGGAGATGAAAGGACACTGGAACCCAGCCCATCTTTCCTTCCCTCTCCCCCAGGAACTGAGAGACACCACATGGGACACAAGGCCATGCCAGCATGGGGGTGATAGACTGCTAGAACAAATGTGGGGGGAGCCCAGTCTGGTCTTCTCCCTGCTCCCCCAGGTCCCTGGCATTCCCAGTAAGCCCATCTTACTGATCATAATTTTGAAGTAGCAGCAGCCCAGCTTTAGAACATCCATTAAGGGATTTGAAGGGTTTTTGTTTTATTGCACGTACTACCACAGTTCTGTTTTAGCAAAAGATGAATGAAGTTTCATAGGACAAACGAAAGGCATTCCAAGGCCTGAGGGCTAAATATCAAAGGCTTGTCGCATATGCAAATCAAACACAAGCATCAGTGATAAGTAACATTAACACTACAAGCTCCACCTATGTATGACACATGAATAAGAAATACATTTGATTGGCTTTCTACTGCTGATGAAGAAATAGAGAGAATCTTGTAACAGTTACCTGTTCGACGACTATGGCATTTTCCAGTGAAGTACTGTCTTGCAGACTGGACACAAATGGTCCCATGTATGAAATAAAATCCTTGAAAGTAGCAACCTATGTATCAGAGAAAGATATAAATGGATGTTTTCAGTTAATGGACCAAATTTCATGCTGAAAAAACAAACACTCAGAATGTCAGTCCAGATATTATCTTCCAGGCGTACCTATAAAACAGTGCAGTTGTTTAAAAGTTTTAAGAAGTTCTTTGTTATCACAATCTTATATCTTATCGTGACACGAAATAGGCAATAGCAGCTCATTAGGAAAGAGGTTAACACTGATTTTTCTCCTTGCACAGGCACTCCAGGGATGAGGCCTGATCACAAAACCTTCCATGTATTTTAAGTACCACTTTGTATGTAGTAACAACATAATGGAAAGAGAGACTTGTTATTTAAAAAGGTATAAACCAATACATTACTAGTGCAGAAGAATGTCGAGTAGCAAACAATTAGTCATACATGTCTTCTGTAGTATTTTCTGACTTGTCCATTTGTACACATTTTAATCACTGCATAGCGTCGTATGCAATAGGTTGTTCTCTCCTCAGGATTTAGGATCTGTAAGATCACTTCCACCAGTTTATCATGAGGAATGGTATCATAAGCCCCAGAGACATCAGCCTGAAATGAAAGGGAAAAAAATGTTATTCACTCCCTTGTTATGCTACTTCTCAACAATGCCATTTTGTAGAGGAGAAAAAGTAAAAGGATAAACTACACAGAACTTATAGGTGTGAAGACGTTAATTGACCCATCTAGCCTGATTCAGTGAGAAAAAGAGGAAAAATGACCTGATGTTGTTTATATGGAATAATCCACTCTCTTACTCTTCAGAAAGGATTAACTTTCCCCGACAAAAAAGAGATGCTCAAACCATCATTTAAGGTTTTGTTAATACGAGATAGCAATGATACTCAGATTTAGGTTGCATAACAACCTGCATTGTTAAAAAAATATGATAATGAATATAGAAATATCTCATGTGTAAAGCAATCTTAAAACTCAAGATTTAGCTTTAGAATGTCTGACTCAGCAACCTAAATACATTATAACAGTTTTGTACCTATTTTTAGAATAATTTCTAGACTTTATGGCTATAAAAGCAATATGTACAATGTCCCCTGAAGCCTATAGCTATCTAGTTGCCGTGACTCTAGCTAGCTCTATTCAATGAACAATCTTTACTTTGCCTTTATTTGACAGGCTGGTATCTCTGCTGCTTGTGGCCTGCAGGGCAAGTGGCAGGAACTAAATCTGTTTCACTGTAGTTGCTCACAAAAGCAATGAGATGCACAAAAAGCAAAGAGAGTAGCTAGTCTCAGAAGACAGTCAAAAGATAAGACACGATAGTTCCCTCTGAAACACTGTGCAGCTACTACCACCATCAGGTTGAGTGGAGTTTGGATACACTACACTGCAAGCTTCCACACTAAGAACTTGAGTCTCTGCTGCTTCAGCTAAAGTATGAACTATCTTATCTCTAAGTTGTCACAGGTGTATAACATCTTAAGTAGAGAAGTCTTCAAAGGATGGGAGAGAAAGGTGCATGGGGTTATACTTGCAATTGCCAGCAGGCGCCAGAAGGAAGTTGGGGTGCCCTAGTTCTAATAGGAATAGGACAGCCAGATAAGAAACTTCAGCTCCACCCAAGAAACATATTAGCTGGAGGCAGAGAAGAAAAACGAAGCCTCTGAATAAGAAAGGGGGGGGCAGTAGCAAAGGTTGTGGGGTACAGAACACTACCCCTGAACTTCATCATCTTTGTCATCTTTCAAACAGGCATACTGTCAACAGAGCTTTCCAACTAAAATGTGTCTGGCAAGTTTCTCAAGTCCCACATTTACATTAAAAAAAATCCCAAATGTAGGCAGTTCACATCATCTGATTTCCCCTTACACTCAAGATGCCAGAAGCTAATAAAAGCACATCTACAATTCGAAATAGTTGGGTTATTTCCTGAGCTAAGAATTGCATGTACTGCCAAAATAATTTTATTTTAGCAAAAGCTGAATGGAGGATTGAAATAAAGAACACCAGACAAAAAAAGAAAAGCAACATTATGGAGACAGAGGAATGTAATAAAAACACTTCTCCGTACTATATTCAGAATTAGTAGCAAAATTAGCTTTCACTGAAACAATCGTGGTCCAACTTATGGCTAATAAAAAAGTTTTAATAGCTCACTGTCGAAGAGACAAATTCAATGTAATTAAAATCTTCATTCTTGTTCAAATAAAGATCAGTTTGAACAGAGGAAAGAAAATATTCTTGGAAACATACTTACCTTTACAAAATAAAAGTGAGGTATTCTGTCATTCGAGTCAAGAACTTTGGAAACAAAATTCTTCCATGCCTTATATATATCATCTTTCCCAAACACTGAGGAGCCCAGGAAACTAGAGTTTACAGTACTTTCATAATTCAGAACACTAAACAGGTTTTTAAGTCGAGTGTTGAAATAATGAGCCTAAGGGAAATAAAAAACAGACTCAAAATGTTACCGTTTCACACGACATTTACATTTTACTTACAGACGTAAAAGATGTGTACTTGGGTCTCTAACCATCTCTAATACCCACAATGCATTGGGAGGAGAAGGAATTTGTATTTGTGATTTTTTTTTGTCACTGTGCTACACAACAAGCCTCAGTACTTCACTCATCACAAACATCACAAAAATAACCTCAAGGTTATTACTTCTGTACTTTATCGCAAACATTTTCCTGCACAGTTGTACACTTCTCCCAGTGAAACCAGCAAACAACATCTAAGATGTGCCAGATGTGGCTGCTCAATAATGATGAAATTATGAGCTTTCCTTACCCCACAAGGAACACAAATTGCCTCCCTCTATTTTCCCTTCTCTTGCCAGCCTTAGATCTTGGGGAGTTTGTACCCTCCAACATTTATATGTAAAAAAGGAGATCTTACCCATTCCCTATATCAGTGGCGTAATGGTCATGCTCACTACAGTAGATAGAAACGGGCTATTTTGGTTCAGAGCAATTAAATGAAAAATCAGTTACAGGTTTAAATAAAAAGCTTTGAAATCTAAACCAGCTTAGACTGCAAAACAAAGCTGTTTTAATTTTGGTGTTTTATACAACACTAGTACGTTAAAACAAAATACATCTTAAAACCATGTACAGTTGTAGACTGAAATACTAGAGTCATAACAAACCAGAAATCAGATGCCCCATGCAACCTTAATTTGACATCATATTAGTAATTAGATATAATAAGTAATGTTGTGTTTAGGTTTGAAGATACTTATGTAGAAACACCCTCCTTTGGCATTAGCTACATATGGCAAAAAAAAAAAAAAAAAAGTGAGCCAATATAGAATATAGTGACCTTCCTGTCTCTCCTTCCCTTGCTAAACTTTTTTGAGCCAACAAAACTGTCCATTTTTACTATAGGTCGTAATCCATTTCTTTTGGGGATGAACCGGAGTTTTGATGCTGCAGGAATATATTTCTTTTGCTGTATAGCTTCAGTCTCCTCTGCAGATAAGGCACGCAAATGCACTTTGGCAAAATGGTTTCTAAAATATAAATGGACATTAAGGTTTAAATAAACCAAAATGCAGTAAATTACAAGTGTTTTATTTTTTGTATATGTACTGAACCTTAATATTTTTCTCAGAAGATAGCCACAGATATTCAATTACCTGTGTGAAAGATATGCCAATGGATAATCCAAGATAACAATGATGTATTTTTAACTTCATACCATCATATGTTTCTAAATAATGTAAAAACAATATTGTTTGTATTTCTGACTTACTACAGACTGGAAAGCTATGCTAAATGCAGCTGCTAGCCTCTTCCTGGGGGGTGGGGAGGGGCCAAGGTGGGCTGGAAAGAAAATTAGGGGTCTGGCCAAACATACTCATTTTTATTTTTTTAACAATACCCACTTAAACATGTTTTATCTATGTTATCTGCAAAAGGAAAATAAAAATATATACTGTATGCAAACAGATTGGTTTTTAACTTAATCTCTATGGCAGCTCTCTAGTGCAACATTTATTCACAGAAAATCAATAGGAAAAAAATAAGGCAATGAATATTGACAATAACAACAAACAAATGCAAACTTCTGGGGAAAAAACCGTAGATAATTCAACTTTGCTGCTTCACCCTCTCACATCATTGACCTCCAACCTATTCTCATGTGACATACTATGAGATTATGCTAATATTTACTATGTATCACGTGATACTCAGTTTCACAGTAACGTACTGTATAAAGGACTCCCTGTAAAAACGCTGCAGCTGTCAGTGAGAGCTGTTGACTTGTTGCAATTAGAATTTACTTTTGACCTCTGCGCTGGGGGAGTGGCGCTAAGGCAAATTTTGGTATGGCTATAGCACCCCTCAAGCCTCCCCTAGCACTGCCTCTGGCTAAATGTAAGACTCTGTTGTTATTAAATATTTATAGTGCAGTAATTCCCTCCATGAAAAGAAGCCCACTGGATTGGATGCTGTACCAGCACTTACGCAAAGTTGCTGCTCCAAAGAACTAATCTATTAACTTCAGCATATAGTAACTGAAATTATATGTGCACAATGTAGTTATAACTTTGACATTAGACTTTTCAGTTTCTGATTTTAATGCTGAAAATTACCTATTTAAATACTGTATTAACAAGGGATGTAAAGCAATAACTTTATTTGTTTAAATCAGTGATGCTTAAACTTTTCATCCAATAGGCCAGAGAATGGGACTGGTCTGCAGACCAGATTAGGCCCCATGTGCTGGAACTAGGCTCTGACACCCCATGCCACACCCTGCACACCAGTATCACACCTGATCAAGCACCAAGCTACCCTGTGGGCCTGATCTAGCATGTATGACCATGCTATCTGGTCTGTGGGGCTCTCCATGGGTCTGTAAATTTGTCATTAGGGGAGCAGCCACCATTCCCTCCCCACCAAATATTAGGACTTGTGAGGAGCCCTCTGGGCCAGATGTCAAGGCACCAGAGCTTGGATCCGACACATACACTAGAGATTGAGCATCCCTGGTTTAAAAACATAAAAAAACCCCAATATTGAGTTTTGGAAACACACTTTAGGAAACATTACAACTTTCAAACTTGATGACTTTATAAAAATGCAAAAGCTGAGTTGTTATACTCTGAACTCCCACAGTGCAATACCTTATTATTATATAGTTTTATGTGCAGTTTTAGTTAAAACTGAATCTTCCTTGAAGTGGTTTTAATTGTTTTCCAACTTCCTCCCTACAAGCTTATTCTATGAGACTTGGCAGCATTTTTTTTGTTCAAAATAAATAAAAGCACATCAGTTTGACTTATCTAGCAGCAAGATATTTTTGTTTTCCTATGAACATCTGAAATACTTCTCTCCTAGCCCAACCCCCTCTTGGAGAGATCAAACAAAAAAAAAAATCATATAAGTCACTTTTGACATGACAAAGCATTCAAAAATGATTTTTCCCCTGAAAAACTAAGTGAACAAAAGAAAGGGACAAAAGTGCAATAATAAACATAGAACTGTATCCTTACTTTGTAAAATATAATATACCCGGATTTTACATAATATAAGAACTGCCATTTACTGGGTCAGACCATAGCTCCATCTTGCACAGTATCCTATATCACACAATGGCAGAGAATAGATGTTGAAAGGGAGAGTGAACAAAGCATGACCAGGGAATTTCCTCTCTCTCTTACAGCCTCTGAAATTTAAGGTCAAGGAAGTGCTAATTCACAGGCTGTACCCTTAACTCCCATCCCATGCTCAATAGCTACTCTTGCACCTTTCCTCCAAGAATTTGTCCAATCCCTTTTGTTGAATCTGGCTGAACTGTCAGCTTCCACAACACCTCGTGGCAATGAGTTCCACCCTTTGTTTATACTCCATGTGAAAAAAAACTTTCTTTTTTTTTGTTTTTGTTTTTATAGTTTTAAGCCTACTAACGTAATTTTGTAACCCCTAGTTCTTATATTGTGAGAGACAGTAACATATTAATACTAGACTTAACTTTACAATACATACCTAATTCCAATGTTCTCTAACTTGTTCCAAATAACCTTCCGGTAGAAGAAAAGCATGTTCTTTTGAAACATGGTTTCAGTAATATAGAAAAATGATCTGAACAGCCCTATGACATAGGCATTCATCAGCCAGTACAGGAATTTTGCCAAAAGTTCTTCCCGGAAATGGTGTTCACAGACAGGAACACGACCACCTTCAAGAAGCAGAAATCAAATTCAATTATACTTGGTAACAGTCAATTATACTTGGTAAATTGCTTAAGAGAAATAGGAAAAATTAGCACATATACATATAACCTTTTTTCATGCTTCAGGACAGAAGAGGGTGGAGGAAAGTAGAGGAGAAAAACAGCCAAACAATTATACAGCAACTGATCCTCCAATTAGCCTAAACCCCACTTAGGCAGACTTTAAGCTTGGGTCACATTGAGTACAGTAGAACGTGGATATTTTGTAGGGTTCAGTTTTAAACTCTTCTGCAAAGATGAAGATTTACAAAATATGCAAGGCTGTACAGGGTATAACAGCTGCATAGGATCATTGAAGGGCTTCAGCTATCTGCTTTGGCTTTTATTGAATGGAAAAGTGATGCAATTTGAAGACAAAGCTGGAGCCAACAGTCTTGGCAAATTAAGTGCATAGCAAGCCAACTGAATACAAATGATTTAGGTTCTATTGTACAAAGACAGAGAACTGTTTGTGGTCACTCAGTCTAACTGGATGCCAATAAAAATGTTTAGGTGAGCCCTTAAGGCAGTGTAGCATTTTAATGCCCAGAGCAAATTCTCTCTCACTTATTTTCCACACCATATCTTATCTGACCACCATCAAAGTCACACCTGGAGGGATATTATTGGCAGTGACAGAATGAAGGCAACTAAAAATGCTGTTCTGCAATGCTGGATTCACAGTGTCCACCAGAAATATCTTCAAATTAATTCAAAATCAATTTTTAATACAATGTGGTGGATCCATTAAAATAAGGTAAGATTCCTACAGAAACATGAACTCAGCCATAGCACACCTGTTTTTCATTCCTGTTAAACATATAATTCAATTTCTGTACCATGCTTAAAAATCTAGGGTGAAATTCAATCTCCCCAACTGTAAAAGAGGGTATAGTCTTTTCTTCTCATCTACTGTTTGTCTATATAGGTTTTAAGCTTTTCAGGGCAGGGACATATATGATTATATGCATGTACTGCACCATACACCAGAGGGCTTTGAGCTTGGTAGGAAGCTACCATAAAGGAAAAAAAATAAAGCAAGTTTCAGTGGAGTTCAGGTAACATGCAGGAGGCAAAAAAAAAAAAAAAAAAAAAAAAATTTA
>NW_017729006.1:54933539-54942981 GCF_001723915.1 Gavialis gangeticus | reverse complement strand
AAAAAAAAAAAAAAAAAAAAAAACTTTAGAAAAGTCTCAAAACGAACAACAGCTATAATATGCAACCAATAAAATATACATATGAAATAAGAGTTATATACTTGACAACAGATGTATATATCAGTATTACGGAATGGAAAAGGGACAGGAGATGGGCAAGAAGCAGCTACTCAAGGAGACAAGAGGTCCTAATTTAGCAAAGAACTTATGTGTTTAAACTCTAAGCCTGAACGTGACTTCATTAGGAGCCAAGCACATGTCTGAGGGCTGACCGGAAAGAGACCAAAGACTAAGATGCTATCAGAGGTTCTGTGGAGGAGATTCAGAAATACTGTAAGGAAGAAAGACTTTAGTAGAACTTTCAACCACTCAGAATGTTTGCCTCCATTTCTAGAAATGTATTTTCTAATCTATCCAAAGCAGGGTGGATACAAATTGATAAAAAAAAATTAAAAAGATGGGTTTTTCAAATTTTAAATTGGTTTTTAATTTTTTTAAATTAAATTATAATTACGTTTTCCTTTTTAAAAACAAACCTGCTTCAAATGAAATTTGAATTTAATACAGCATAGGCTACAATATACATTTAGTAGGCTTGTGCGAGTAGGCAGCTATTCGATCCAGCCACTTCGGATGGCAGTGATCCCATCCAGAGCTCTGGACTGGGTTCCCGCTTTGATTCGGCCAAAGTGTCTCCAACGCTTCGGAGCCACCTCCGAGATCCGGCCATAGGGTATAATGGGGAATCAATGAAATTTTTCATATGGCCTCAGCGGGAGCTACCATCCCTGCAGCTTTCACCCTGCTGCGTGTTAACCCACACAGTGTCACCCATGTCACGAGTTTTGCTTGTCCGCAGCTTGAGGTGCAGTGTCCCTCAAACCCCTGCACTTATGTCCTTGAAACTTGGCAGGCTTCGTGGCCTCAGCAGGGGCCACCATCCCTGTAGTTTTCAGCCCGCTGCACCTTAACACACATGCAGGGTCATCTGTATCATGAGTTTCACCTGTCAGTAGCTTGAGGTGCAGTTCCCCCCAAACCCCTGCATTGATCTTCTTGAAATCTGGCAGGCTTTGAGGCCTCACCAGGGGCTACCATCCCTGCATTTTTCACCACCCCCCGTGTCATAACACATAGACATGACATGAGTTTTGCTTTCAAGAATTTGGGGTGCAGTTCCCCCCCAACCCCTGCACCCAACTTCTTCAAGCTTGACAGGCTTCATGCTCTCAACATAGGCTACCATCCTTGCAAATTTCATCCAAATCAGACAAAAAAACAACAAAGTTATAGGTATTTCATTGATTTCCTATTATACCCTATGGCCGAAGCTTTTCCGAAGCACTTTGGAAGCTCCGAACCACTTCGGAAAGCCTAAAGACGCCAGCGCTTTGATCAGAACATGCTGCTTCAGCCTCTGAAGTGTCCATAGCTTCTCTGGATCTGAAGCACGGTCCGAAGCCTCGCACAGCCCTAACATTTAGCACAATCTATTAAAATAATTTAAATAAAATATTACGTTGAGTCAACAAGCCTTTGCTAAAAACTCTGGAGTTAAAGGTTGATATTCTTCTATATAAAAACAAAGGGGAAAATATCTAACTTTTGAGATCAGGCTTTAAAAAATACAGTACAATATTTCATGTATAAAGGCTGTGACCCTGCAAGGGATGCATGGTACATACTATCAATGCAAAGAATCAGCAAAGTCATCACAGGTGTTGGAACCTTGCCTCTTGACTCCAGTAGAGGCCTATTCTGAAGACCATCTATGTTAAAAATTGTGACAAAATTGCTGTAAGTATCACAGCAAGAGTAGTCTAAAGAGAACTAAAGAGAAACGTAGAAGATAAGATGACTATACTAAACCTATTTTCATAGCCTTGGACAAACTACAGAAAGATTGCTGCTGTAATGCAGATGCTGTTGAAATTTGGAAAGAACTTCAAGAAACATGAAAACAAGAACTTCAGGAAGCATGCCCCCTCCCCCCTGCCCAGCAGGTAAGTCTGTGGGGAGAGAAGGGATGGTACAGATCAAGGCAGAGGGAGAAAAAATTATTTGGGGGCACACCTCCCCAGCAGGTAAGTCTGTGGGGAGAGAAGGGATGGTACAGATCAAGGCAGAGGGAGAAAAAATTATTTGGGGGCACACCTCCCCAGCAGGTAAGTCTGTGGGGAGAGAAGGGATGGTACAGATCAAGGCAGAGGGAGAAAAAATTATTTGGGGGCACACCTCCCCAGCAGGTAAGTCCCACCCAACCAGGACCCCACTCATCTTACCCATGCTCCTGTGGCACTGTGCCTCACTGTGGGGGCCTTAATCTAGCCCTCACCTCTTCCCTCCCCTACGGAATGACCTGCTGGGCTGTGGCACGTACAAGCATGCACACAGGCACTCATCCCCCACCCCAACCTTGGATCAACTCCAAGAGGCTCCGAGATCTACCGACGGACTGAGATCTACTGGTTGGTGACCACTGGATTGAACTATGAGTGAATTTCCATTCCTTCCTAAAAATTCCATAATTTGTAGAAAAATGTGCAGTGTCCTTGACTTCCACTTTTCTTTACCTTTATAACAGAATCCAAAACAGCTCTGCCCCCACCGGACTTCATATAGGTGGTCGCGGGCAGGTTTCAAGCATTCTCCAGGCCCCATCCAAGGGGTGTGTCCCCAGAACTTATGCATCAGGTTACGCTCCACCCTGAGGGGAGCCCTGACAGTCTCCTGCCATGGGTTGATTCTCTATGTTCCTGGCGTGGGGTCCCTCCCAGGGTTTCTTGCTACTCCTGGTATCCCTCACCAGAGGCGTTCTTGGGGCTCCATTTCCCCTACACCCCAACCAAGCGCCAACCTTCCAGGCCACTGGATGATGAGCCTTTGGCCCGCTCCTCAGTTTGGCTACTCTCAATGATCACGGGGTGTACAATTATCTCCGCCTTCGCTGTCGTCCCTCCTCTGAGGCTCTTGCCCAAACTGGCCCTGATCTTTCTCCATGGCCCTGGACCCATGGAGGGTTTTCTGGGGCTGCCCTCCAGGCGCCCTCCAAGATAGGATAAGTCACAAAAAAAATGAAGAAGAGAATAAAAATAACGAAAAAGGTCTGGGTGTAGGATTCTGCCCACCCCACTCATGGGTCCACTGTCTTAGACTGTCTCTGGTCCCCCAACGTCATCCCTCTCTTTCTTGGCTGTCCTGCCAGTCTACATGGTGGGCTCCACTAGAGTGGGGTGAGCCCCTTTTAAGGGATCTCCATCTCGCTCCTACCAGGGCTGTCGGTTTCCCTGGGACGTTGGCTGGGGAGCACCTTCACCCCTCAGAGTCCCAGCCGCTTCTCCTGCCATTTACCCGCCGCCAGCTTTTAAATCCGCCGGGCGGCGGTTTTTTATGACTTTATCTGCCGGCGCCGTCACCAGCCAGCAATAAAAGTGGCTGATGAACCGTGCAAGTGTCTCTCCTTGGCGCAGCTTGCTCTGCCCTGCAAGAGGTAGTAAGTGTTTCTTCCTTTCAGGGCTCCTTCCCCCTTTCCTTGGGCATGACACCCCTTCCTTGGGTCGTCCTAGAGCCTCCATTTTTATTCCCCTGGGACAAACTCACTTTGTCACGTATTTTGCACGGCAGCTGCTGTGACAGTGGTAGGTATACATGATGATCTAAGGAAGCCTATGGACCCTGGTGTCCCCACGGCTCTATGAGGTCCTGCAATGCTTCCAGGAAAAATACCAGCTGCACAATATTAATTTAGCAACCCTGGTTAACCACTGCAAGATACAGGTGGTGGTAAGGGCGAGATATCATGCATGGACTTGCTACCCAGTGACAGCTGCCAGGCTGTGTGGGAGCGAATTTTCCACAAGGACCTGGAAACGGAGCACAAAGACCTGAACTAGCAGACAGTCCACTGGGCATTCTTGAAATGGGTATGGAGAAACAGTGCAGGACAGAGAGGTTTAGCAAACTGCCCTGGGCTAATCTGCCAGTAGCAAGCATAAACAATCGACCACCTCTTCTGGGACTGCCCATATGCCAGAGGTGTGGAAGAAAGTACGTGTACTCCTTCTGGTGGTGACAGGTGTCAAAATCCTGACCAGAAAAGTGGTCCTTTACGGGCACTTGACCAAACTCAAGGGGCCCCGATAGCCCACTTTGACCAATTCAGCTCCTGCTTCAGGTACGCCCTGTAGAAAACCAGGAACCCATTCACAAATAGGTACTCAGACCCTACAGTCAAAGACTGTATTAAAATGGGGCTGAGTGAAAAATAGCGATACTACAGGAAGACAGAAGAGAACAGGAAAGAGACTGCAGACCTCATAGGATGGACTGGTATACATTTTTCAGAGGCAAGCCCTCCGAAATAACAAGGACAACGGTGAGGACAGCGATGACTATGATGACAACAAGTGAAAGCACTGGAATGGTGATGGATGCATGGGTGCACAGTGCAAACTCTGTAACAGGACTAAAATAGTTTAACTGGTAAACTGTACTTTGGTCTGTCTAGGGAACCACAGGGGTCACTTGACAGGTTGGTAGACGTACAGTTATATACAATATTTATTTACATACATAGAAATAAATATTTTTGCAAAAAAACAAAACAAAACCATAGTTTGTGCTACACATAAATAAGTGCCAAAGTACTGTTCAAACGTGTTTATGGAGCACCTGTGCTAAAATTGAAGCCGTTAAAAAAAAAAGATAACATGCATCAATTGTGGATGAACTAAGTGTATGGGTACTATATGCAAACTGCTAAAGCCACGTTTAATTTCAAGGTTATTGTTTTCAGATTTGCTCCTCACTTACACATGCTCAGGGTGAGCAGGGTCTGATAGTATGGAGAGGGGGAAGGGGCTGTTAGTGGGGGAAAAAGTAGGGGAAGCAGAGAGCAAAGGGGCTACCTGATGCCCCCAGATTTATTTTCCCTGCTGTAGCAGTGGAAAGGGGACACATTCAAAGCAAACCTCCATTAGATTCTATACCTGGAAAACTATAAATTTTCCATGTATAGTATCTAATTACTGGGGAGTTATCTTGTACTCAGGGTCATCTAGTCCAGTAAATACAGTAATCTGTTAGAATTACTGGAAGGTCATCTTAAAGTTGCAGAGCAAGCAGTGGTGCAGGCAGTAAGGGGGCAGGAGAATCAAGTAGCCTGCCCCCTGCCCTGCCCCCCTAACCACTTGTCCCGCTACTGCCTGCAGCCTGTCCCCCCCAACACCCGGGCACCTGCTCCCCCACCACAGTGCCTGCCTCCCCTGGAACTTGTCTTTCCTGCCACCTGCCCCTCCCACACCTGAGCCCCCCTGGCATCTGCCCCCCACCCTGCAGTGTCTGGGTCCCCAGGTGCCTGCCTCTCTACCCCCCACCCCACCTGCCTGGGTTTGGCTTAATATTTGAACACCATTCAGCTGCCATATTTTGTTATCAGTATGAAAATTAGTACCTCTGCTCAGATGAAGCCACGCACAGTCGTTCACTCTCATCTTCCACATCAGCTCATGCAAAGAGATCTTGGCAAACCTTCCCAAGGAGATGAACCTTTTTACGTTTTTGAAGAACCGGCATTTGTTATGGCTAGAACCCCACAGCTCCACAGGGACTACTCGCTCTAGACATTCCCTCACAAAAACATACACCTGCCAGTGCTTGCTGTTCTGCTTAAGGAGCTCCCTGAAGGCAGAATCGGAGAGGTCTTGAGGACTGTGCCCCAATAAAGGTTTTTCAGGGAGCGTGCTTGAATCAGTTGAGGTCCTTTTCAGAAGTGGACGAGAATCACTTGCACCGCCTTCTCTGCTGCCTTCTCCACAGCTGTTTCTCGGACATGAACCTGGCCCTTCCCTAAGAGGATCTTCCCCTTGCCTGGGAATTTGTGTCCCCTCAGATGTTGGTGACTGATGCAATGGGTCAACTTTGCCTGAGCTGGCCTCAGACAGCTGAACAGGACAATTCTTTTTCAAAAGTACTAAATAGGGGCACTTGGCATGGTTCTTTAACAGTTCTTGAAACACATTCCTCATCTGCCAGTAGCGTTTGGGAAATCTCTTCTTTCTCCATCTGTGCCTCAGTGGGTTCTGGTGGCACTTTTGCTGCAATGTATTCCCATTTAGGAATATGGCTTCTACAAGTTGCTGACCCCCTTTTGGGGAGCACTTTAAGCGGTTCAGTAAAAATGGTTTAGGAAAACCTTCTTGGAAGCTTCTGAGAGAATATAAGAGAGAGCTTGTCCTAATGTACACGGCAGACCATACAGTTTTCTTTGGTAACTTCTTAGCTAAGTCAGTTGGATTCTTTTTAAGGCCTCTGTATTTTAAAGAATCATCTTCCACTTGTGCGACTTCTGCAGAACCAGCTGGAGATTTACAGGCGTCTTGCTCTCTGTTGGATTTTGTCCTTGTTTTGGTTCTAGGTTTAGAAAGCTTGTTACTCTGATCATGTAGCAGAAATGAATTCTCACTATCTGCCACAAACTTCCGGCTATCATGAGTGTCTAATGCTTGATGAGGAGCAGGCACTCTTGATGAACCACCCTCACTCCCTTGAGGAAATGATTCTACGTATTCCGAGCCAGCATCTTGGGATTTGTTTTTGTCTACATTAGAACCAAAGCTCTCAGTTTCTTTCTCCAGCTCTTCTGCTGTTATCTTCACCCTTTTGACTGAAATCTCAAGCTGCTCCCCACCACGTTTTCGTTTGAAAGGTGCAACTGCAGCTGCTGGATATAGATCACAGCTTCTCCAACTTCCCAGGTCTCCTATTGACATCTTGTCCTGTTTGCTTGTCCTACTATTCTGCCCAACAGTTTCCTCAGCAGTAGCAAAATGCTGATCATTAGACATGGGGACTCCTGATATTTTACTCTTTTGTCGCACTGTCATCACAGTACTTATTTCAGAGCTCTGCTTGCGTTTCCAGTTCGTCTGGGATAGGTAATTCCTACGAAACTTAGACTTCTTTTGCACATAATCAAGCAATACATTCTTTCTACGCTTTGAATATGCTTGCTTAACAAACACTGGGGATGGTTCCAAGTTATTTGAAATTAGTTCATAGAGAGGCAGCCCACAGATTTGGTAACAGCAGCTAGGAGGCACTAGCATAAAGACAGCACAATGTTCCAACAAATACATCATCAGGTCATCCCCTATCCTGCTCAGTAACGTTTCCCAGAGGCCATCAGTGTGAAGAGCTTCTGTTGAAGTATTAGGAAGGTAGTTGCATAGACCTACAGTAGATGTAACCAGCAAATGAGAAGTGTTTTCATCTAATAAGGAATACCCAAATGCAAGCACATTCTTCTTCTTTTTTTCACAAAGTCTCTGAACAACTCTTTTGATAACATCACTCATAGTAGAGAGCTGAAAAGGGAAAAAATAAAACAAAAGTTAACTTTCCTAAGACTTTTTTTGGGGGGACAAACCACAAATCCACCTTCAAAAGCATGCATGCTTAGCCCCAGACTCTGGTTGTAGATTTTGACTCTTCAAAACAAGTTGATCAGCCTGCACGTGCCACACTGCATCAGGCATTTTCAAATGTTACACAGACTTTTGTACACTGAAAGCAGGGATGAAGAATTTGGGCACGGTACTTACTCCCTCCCCCTTCATAAAACTGGGATAATGCTCTCTCCTCACCCGCAGTCCATCCTGTCTGTTTAGACTGCAGGATCCTCAAGTCAGAGGATCTACCAAGCTGCATTTACAGCACTTACTATACCATAGACCTAATCCCTCCAGGAATATGAATTCAATTATCTCAATTCATGAGAATCAAACAGGTCAACAGAAGAATAGCTTTGTTTATGCAGCAACTTAAGAGAGAAGTCTGCAAGATCATCTTCTCTCCTGTTTACTGAACACAACTGAAGGGGATCGCCTTTCTCTTTCTGCAACATGAGAATTGCATTATTCAGCCCCAATTACAATGGAGGCTGTTCCTTTTCAATTTTTAAATGCTCCTTCATGAGAAAGAGCAGAGCAAACAAGCCCTGGACACCCAACCTTTTGTTTTACCCAACCCCAGCCTAGGGACCAGGAACTTTGCGTTCACACTTCAGCAGGAAAAGAGGAACCCCTTCTCCCGACCCTCGCACAGCTTATAGCACTGGTTCTCAATGTTTTTAGACTGAAGGCACCTCTCAGGAAACATAACCCTCCCACCTGAAGAGACCTGAGGTCCCCCCTTTGAAAATACTAACTCCTAGTTCTTACTGGGTTTTTCTGTACTTTTTTTACTACAAATAGACGAAAGGCCTCAGAAAGACAAGGGCCAGTCAGAATGCTTTTGACATTCTAGGTTCCTGTCTGACATCACTGGGTACATCTTATGAATCATGGTGGCACATCTGATAGTGCTAGCCTTGCATGACACATTGTGGCACCCCCAAGAGGATCTCAAGACACCCAAAGGGCACGGCAACACACTGGTAGAGAATCATTGGTCCAACCTCATTTTAAAACTGCAGGGACAGCCCTACTGCAGTGATGCCTTGAACCCTGGGGTGCCTTGAACTTGGAGAGAGCTCCTGAGCAGGAATCCCAGCGCTCTCAGTTTTTAAAAAATGCCCAATTTTCAGTTTTTTAAAAAAAAGTAACCTCACAGCCACAGTTGTCTGTGATATATATATAGAGAGAGTGGTGTTTCATTTATATATTAGGGATGTTACATTAAAAAAAAAAAAAAAAAAAAATCACAGAAAAATATGGATTTGGAGTTTCTTTTTTTAAACCAAAAAATAAGGATTTTTTTTTTTTTTTAATTAGGGGATTTTAATTAAAAAAAAAAAAAAATCACAGAAAAATATGGATTTGGAGTTACTTTTTTTAAACCAAAAATTAAGGATTTTTTTTTTTTTTTAAATCAGAGAAAACCAAAATCCCTGCTCACCACATCCTTAAGCCAGGCCCCCAGCTCAGAGCAGCATCTTCTCTTGGGAGAGGAAAAGGGAGAGCTCCAGCTCCCTTCCCCCAAGCCTAAGTGCCTTCCCTCCTGGGACCGGGTCACCCTCCTGCATGTGTGCCCATGTGTGGGGGGGGTTGCAATGAGTGTGCGTGTAGGGGGTAATAATGGGGTGTGTACGGAGAGCAATGGGGGGTGCGCAAGTGGAACAATGTGTGTGCGCGCGTGTAGGGGGAACACTGAAAGTGAGAGTGCGTGTGTGAACAGGAAGCAGCGGGGGTGCGTGGAGTGGAGCAGGACGTGTACACGAGCGCGGCGAGACCCGGTGCGCGCGCATCTACCGCCGCCGCCTCCTCTCCCAAGCCTGGAGGCGGGCGAGGGTACAAGGGCCCCGGGGTCGCCGCAGCGGGCAGAGGCGAGCAGACGGCGCCCTCCCCCCCGCGCCGTGGCCCTCCCCCGGGGGTACCTGGCGGAAGCAGAGCGGGCGGGGCAGGGCGCGGGCGCCCCGCGGCACCGCCACCACGAGGCGCTCCGC
>NW_017729006.1:54919978-54933196 GCF_001723915.1 Gavialis gangeticus | reverse complement strand
CCCGCGCCAGCCATGCCGCCCCCAGCCCCGGCCAGTCAGGCCCCCGCCGCACATGCTCCGCGAGCCGCGGGGCGGGGCGGACACACGTGCGGGCCCCGCGCAGCCCCGCCTCCTCGCGCGTGAGGGTGGCGGCGGCTACCCTCTCCCTGTCTCGCACTGGGGCCCACGAGCCTGCTTGCCTAGAGCCCACCAAAGGATGAGTCCGGCCCTGGGCGGGCTAGGTCTAGATCTGAAGCAAGAGCAGGTGGAGGGAGGCGCTGCAGTGCTGCCTCTCCTCTTCCTCCGCCGTTGTTCCCTTTCCTCGCTTCTACCTGCGCGCATTTCACCAGCCTCCGGCTGCAACGCGTCCACCCCTCCCACAAACAGCTGTGCTTTCTTGGGCGCAAGAGCCTTCCCGACTCAGCCCCAGCGAAGACCTACATTTACTGAGCGTGTACGTGATGTTTTAAGCCGCGAGGGTCCAGGTTATGTGAGGCAAGGATTTCTTAGGGCAATATCTTGTGTTGAACCAACTGTGTAGTAGAGTTAGGCAAGCTTTTGAAAGCAATTTTTGTCTTGCGTGCTTTGTCTGAGGAAAAAAGTTCTCGAAAATTTGTCCAACTCTACTGCACAGTTGGTCCAAGGAAAGACAACACCCTATGAAATCCTGGCCTCTCCTACATTGACTGACACATTAACAAGACGCTTGGGCTAAAAGGCAATGGCAAGGTTGTGAAATGATAAGCCACAGCATTTAATAAAAACATACACCGTGGTAGCAGAATTCCATTATTGCCATCTCTAATGAAAACCTAGGGAAACTGGGCATAAAAACCTGTGGTAAAGTAGTAGTAACCTGCTCTAAATGGTGCCTTTCTCATCTAAATCTACTAGTTAGGCTGCTGTCCTACAGAAAAATATATGGTGCATTACAGCAAGCTGAATCAATCCACAGGGTGCTCTAGCATACTAGGTCTGAACAAGAGAAGAGTGTCCCTTGCCCATCCAGAATAGTACTGGTGCAGGCTCAATTGGAGCACCATATCCAGTTGGCTGCACTGCACCTTGAAACATGGATAAATTGGAAAGAGTCCAGTGGAAAGCAACAAAAATGGTCAGCGGTCTAGAGAGCATGATTCATGGCACTCATTTCCACATCTGTAATACTGAGATATTTTTAAGCAGGAGTGTTTTTAAGTACACAAACACTCAAAATATTCAACTGGATGTTTCTCCATGGTTTCTGTAAGATTATTAAAAAGATTACTGCATTGGAAAGTGTTTATTTCGTTTAGTCTATGCATCGACTACCATCAGTAACACAGATTCTCTCTCACACCCTTTCCAATAAGAAATCAGAACTCAATCGGTCGCAGACATAAATGCTTTATTTGTACACAGACTCATTAGAGCTTCACAAAGTCTTGTTGCCTTAAAACCTCAAACCTTATACTCAGCATGACCACCTTGCGCGGGAAGTGATTGATTAATCAGTTATCACGATCGGGAAGTTATGGAACGTGGAAAGTTACAAAGGATAATAAAAAAACCTGGCAAGACAAAGATTAAGGAATGATTTTCAAATAATTACATGCAGAAAAGGAATGCTGAAATATTAGAAGTACTTGACTACAGTAAATTAGACTTTCAGAGGTCACCTCAAATTGATTTTAAAATGTCACAAAAGGGTACATTCAATAAATTATTTAATACCAGAACAATTATTTTCAACACACAAAAATATCGTTGTTTATTATGAAACAGATGAGACAAGTTTCTAATAACAAAGAGCAATAGTTGCCATCAGGATAAAATAAATGCATGGTTTATATGAACTTTAGTACCAATCCTACCAATATTTATGGACATGCTACAGTGTTGCTGGTAGTCTCACTGCCTGATTCTGTTTTCATTAAAGCTCCCGTATAGGGCTGCCAGTATAAAGAGGCCTTGAACTGGGCACAAGTTAAATTCATATCTGTTGTTAGGCTCCTTTACTATGCTGTATTGGTGTAAAGGGGTCTGCTTACATCAGTGGGACAAGTCAGGCAGGCATATTCCTGTTTTCTCATGAATAACCAGAACAAGTGCCTATGGACCACCATAACATTAGGATATGGTAAAAAACTATTTCATGAAACAAATCATCATTTATCGTTTACATTTTGAATTAGTGGCATCATGAAGTTAAAATAAGTTGACAGACTCCAATAAAAACAGTAATTAAAAAACAAAAATACAAAATCCAGTAACATGTTCTGGAGAAATAAAATCTAAGTTCATTAAAAGTTGCCAAATTATCTTTAAAACAAAAGGCATTGCCAAGGAATGAACCTGGTTGTCAGAATCAGACATTTTATTTGCCACTAATGAAGCAACGTGTCTTTTCAAGGATAGCCAATGAAATGGAAATTTGCTTCATAAAACCATATAAATAGGGGCTCTAAATACATACGTTTTTTCTGCAGTTTGAATGTACATTCTTTTCAGCACAATCTAAACATTCTCTAAAGTGCTGAATTGAAATCTGATTAACACATACCCAAATTGATAACATGATAGACAGCTAGAGAGAAACCGCCTTTTAAGCAACATTGCTGCTACTGGAAGTATGTGCTTTAGTAAACAGTTTAACTTAACAGGCACATTTTTAAAAGATGATTTTATGCACTGATTTTCTGAGCATCTACTGGGTCAAACAAAGTACCTTCCCATTATTTGAATGCATTATGCTTTATTTTTCCATGTTAATGTTATGGAAATCGAGAGAACCAAGAAAACATTTCTCATGAAAGAGAACTGGCACAATAGATCACAACAGTGTCTATCATGCAAACATGTATGTAGACAAGAGGTATACCACAATGGCTCACGTGCCAATATAAAAACCTATATTGATGGGAAATTGCAGGGTATTGCGCTAGCAAATGCAAGAAGGGTTGAGGCAACATTAGATATGTACTAAAAATAAATCACTTGCTGCACATGCTCATGAATTTTTGGATTTTTTTTCCTTTGTCTTACTGAAAAGCCTCTGCCTTTTAAAAATAAAGATATAAGTCCTATTATGGGCTTAAAGCCTGGCAAATATTTGTCATATATTTTGTTCATTTGGGTTATTTGCCCCTTCCATCCAGGAAGAATATTTGAAACAGTGAGCTTGTTTTAAAGCCTACATATAACTTAAGTCAGTCAGCTTCAAACCTTCCATATCCTGTGTCAGCTGAACATGGCTTTGTGTGGCACACTTGGATGTGTATGTGGTTCTGCAGTGACATTTAACTGTTGTAACCTAACCACTGGCTTACTGTAGTTTTCATGGCTTAACATCCCCTTGTCAGTGCAGGCATCACACTTCCAGTTACTGAGCTGTTTCAAAAGACACATTTAGAGAGTCATTACAACAACAAAGACAAATTAATATTTAAGTGTCATGGAAAAGTTTAGAAGTCTAGCTATTGAGTGACATCTGGCAGACACGCTGATAGCCTTCTTCAAGGAATCAACAAAGCGAACTTCGAAATGTTGGAGAATCATCAAAAATAGATTTTGGCAATGTAGAAGATGTATTGTCCATGAAGTCCTGTCATAACTTTAAAATACTCTTGTTTCGCAATCCAATCTTATTTCTTCCTTCAAACCACATAATACAAGTAGCCAGTAGCAGTCCAAGGAAAGAACCGTCTAGAATTATGTTAATTATTCTCTGTGGATTTTCGGCTTTTCTTCATAACTTTCTCCATATTCATTCATTCTGCTCTTATCCACGGGATAAAGCCTTTCGGGAAAAATAATATGAATTAATTACATGTAGGGTTGATTCCTAGTGAAAGACTGTATCAATTGCTGCTCAGTCTGCTAAAAGAGCATTTCCTGCTCATCATCTGCTTTGTCTCCTGAGCGCCAGCCTATGAACACTATTAGGTCCTCCAGTAGAAAATCCCTTAGAACAGTCTTCTGCTTCCAAATCTGAAGCTCAACCCACCTTTAACAGATGGAACAAAGGTCCCCTTGGGTCTCCTTCAAAACCTTTTTGTTAAGATGATCTCCAGTACTCACTGCATGCTAAAAGGGGCTGAGAGCAGGAATGGGGGATGGGAGGTCTCTGCTACTACTGAAAAGTTTCTCTCCACAACTCCTTTTCAAAACTTGCTCTTCAAACAATAACTCGAGAGTCTACTTTTGGATAACCCCCTCCAACAAACATGAAGCTGCAGTCAATTCTTGACACCCTCACTACTAACACAAGGTTCTGTCTGAAGCACAGCAGGGAAAATGGTTAATTTTATTCTGCTGCATGGCAAAACCGAGAAGCAGAAACCAATGGAGTCATCCACAGATTTGGGAAGATTATGCTATTGGTTTACTTTGCAAAATTATCTTTGTAACCTGAGGGCTAGAATTTTATTTTAAAGAAAGCAAGATTCAATTTTACTGGAGGAACTGCTTTACCGGAACATGCTTCCTACTGGGTCTGGAGGGATTTTCAAGCAAATATTAAAAGGCAGGTGAGCCTAATTATGTAAATAAGAATCAGCCATCGGACTGGAGATAAGTGCTGTCCTGAAAGAACGTCTGAGTGATCTCTAAGAGGATCTAAAGACTGGTAAGTGTTCAAGACTTACTTGATTTCAAAACACAGTATACTATACATTAATATGCAATAAAAGGGAAACTTTTAAATCTTCACTGAACTATTATTTTTGCTTCTTTATTTTTTGGTTGATGTAGTTACATGGATCTTCATATTTTGACTAGCAATAGTAAATATGTATCAAAGAAGAGGCATAGGAGAAAAGCTTACCATCTTTGGTAAAGGTAGACCAGGAACACAACATCATCTCGAAAACATGCCAGTCTATGAGATGTTGGCATAGTGATGATAAAAGCAAAGATATCATCAATGAAGGTATTGAATGCCTATAAATAAAATAATTCTTTTCAGTAAAGGTATTCAGTACAATTCAGTTGGTAGTACTGCCAACAATGCAATACTATATACACATCTCCAAAAAGGAAACATTTTCACAAATTAACAAAGCAGGTGCTGAGAAACATAGAACATTAACTCCACACACAAATTACTTCAACATTTTTACCAATATTCAAGCCTTAAGTTAAAATTCTAATTAAATGGACTACAAAACAAAGTACCAGGTGTTTCAGCCTGCATCATATTTAAACCAGGTGAAAGACACGCAAAAGAAGTAAGACAATGTATCAGGGAAACAAATGTAGTAATTTAAGCAATGAAACAGTTATTTTCTCACTTTCTGTTTCAACCCATTTTACCGTAAATTAAAGGCATATTTTAGGACTACAAGAACAGAATATTTTAAAATCCTTATAGGAGTGTCAAAGTAAAATAATTTTCATTAGTTTACTATAAGAAATCCCTCCAGCCTAACAATTAGCCTATTAGATCAGAACAGCTTCAAAAAGCATAATTAAATAGCTACACCTCAGGTTGATGGCACTCTCTATATGCGATGAAGCCTACATCCAGTTGTTCTTCAATATCATTGTTCTCTCCCCTTTGGACATGAGAGGTCAGCATGGATTAGTCTCCCCCCGCCCCATGGTCTTTTCTCTTCATCTCCTCTCTACCTGCGTCTCCTGCTACAAATGCACTCATTTAAAGTGAAGCCAGTTACTGCTTTGACCACACAAGTTACTGGCCATTAGCACAATACATTGGCTGTTCAAGAACGCTGCATCTTGTCTCACTGGCAGCAACGATCCACCACAGTTGTAGATGATCACTCCCACAGGTCAAGTCCTGACCTAGGCTAGTTTTTCCCAATTTGCAGTGTCAATGCCACACTTCTTAATGTTCGCCTTGAGGGTGTCCCTGAAGCGTTTTCTCTGACCTCTGTATGTCCTTTGTCCTAGGAGGAGTTGGCAGTACAGCAGTTGTTTTGGTAAATGTGCATCAGGTATGCACACACAGTACCCCATCCACCAAAGCTAATATTGAATAATCAACACTTCCATACTGGCATTTGTGCGACAATCCTCCCACTTTATACCAAGGATCTTCTGAAGGTAGTGCTGGTGAAGACGTTCCAGACTTTTTAGGTGGTTCCTGTAGGTCACCCAAGCTTCACAGCTGTAGAGAAGAGTTGGGATTACCACAGCTTTATATAGTAGAAGCTTTGTTTGAGTCCTGATGTTGTGATCATTGAACACACAATGATTCAATCGTCTGAAGGCAGACCTGACACATCAGATCTTATACTGGATCTCCTTGATGTTGGCTTTCTTTGAGAGATGGCTGCTGAAGCATGCAAAGCATTCAACATTCTCCAGCTCCTGTCCATCAGTGAGAATCTTCACCAGGGAAGTTGAGTGGCTCAGAGCAAGCTGGTGAAACACCTTTGTTTTTCTGATGTTAAGGGTCAGTCCCAGGCACTGTTATGCTTGAGAGAAGCAGTTAAAGGCCATTTGTAGGTCCTCCCTCCATATGTGCAATGACAGGACAATCATTGGCATACTGAAGTTCCACAATCAAGGCTGAAATAACTTTGGTTTTGGCATGAAGGCGGGAGAGACTGAAAAGGTTCCCATCCAACCTGTAGTCAATGCTGATGGCATGTGGTGGACAGTCAAGGATAAGCATCTTGATACCTACAAGAAAGATGGAAAACAGAACTGATGCGATCACGCAGCCCTGCTTGACACCAGTTCAAATGGCAAAGGGCTCCATAGCAGAGCCACTGCATAGGTTGGAGGCAGTCATCTAGTCATGAAGGAGTCTTGATAAATTTTCCCGGGCAGCCAAACTTTGATAAGATCTTCCATAAAGCCTCACAGTTATCAGGGTTGAAGGCTTGGTCAAATGGATAAAGGCCATACATAGTTCCTAGTGTTGTTCTTGGCATTTTTCCTGGATCTGCCAGACCACAAAAATCATGTCCATGGTGCCTCTCAATGGTCTGAAGCCACATTGAGACTTGGGAAGAATTTCTTCTGCAAGGAGCAGCTGGCTCATCAGAATTCGAGCGAGGATCTTCTCAGTGATGGAGAAGACGGTGAAACTGCGATAGTTTTCACAGACAGACTTATCTCCTTTTTTAAAAATGGTGACAATATTGGTATTTCTTAGGTCAGCAGAAATTTCCTCAGTGTTCCAGATATTGAAAAAGTGTGGCGCTTGTTGGTCATAGTTTCCCCACCAACTTTGAAGACCTCAGTTGGTATGCCATCAAGGCCAGATGCTTTGTTGTTTTCATCTGTCTTAACACCTGGTAGGTTGGCAAGTGCTTCCCTTACTGGATGCTGCAGGATGGATTTGATGATTTCAGTCACCACTGATTCTTGGTTCAGGAGCTTTTGGTAGTGCTCCTTCTAGCACTTTTTGATGGACTAATCCTTGAGGAGAGTACTGCCACTTTCAGACCTGAGTAGTGACAGACCTGAATGTAGAACAGCTACTGTGACCCGAGAACTCTCACAATACAACATCAATATTGCTGCTCTCAGTGAGGCCAGGCATGCAGATGAAGGCCATCTGATGGAGGAGGGGGTGGCTATATGTCCTTCTGGAAAGAGAAACATGTGAATGACAGGCAAGGACACAGCACTGGTTTCACCAGTAAGAACTGGACTGGCAGCCAAAGGACTGAATTCCCTGTTGGCATTAATGAGTGCCTCATAAATCTCCACCTTCAACTGACCAACAATTTGTTTACTACCATTACTAGTGCATACGCCAAAACACTCGATGCTGGGGAAGAACAATGAACAGTTTTTTGCTGACCTTGATGAAATCCTGACTCATCTAGACAGAGGATAAGAACTTCCTCCTTGGAGATTTCAATGCAAGTGTTGGCTGGGACTTTAGCATGTGGAGGGGCACCATTAGGAAGGAAGGAGTGGGCAAGGCCAATTCCAATGGCATCCTCTTACTCAGTAAATGTGCAGACCATGACCTTGTTATTACAATCTTCAGATGACATTACAGGTACAAAACAACATGGCAACACCTCCACTCAGAACAATGGCACTTTCTCAACTGCATCATCGTAAGAGTGCAAGATCTAAAAGCCATTCATATGACCCGTGTTTGAGAGGAGCTGATAATTGCTGGACCAATCGTCACTTAGTGAGGTCAATCATGTTCATTAGGGTTCACTGCTCAGGTCATCCAATAGGTTTCATATATTCTGGCATGCAAAGGACATTTTTGTGTTTTGACTGCAATTTGAGTGATTTCCCTGGAAGCGGCTATCCAGTTGGGTAAGATAAAGTGGGAAAGCCTATGTTTCAGGCACCTTTTCTAAACCCAACCCCAGGCAGGATGAGCAATGGGGATCTAAGAAAGGACTGCTCTGTCACAATTACAGCTGCCTTATCACTCTGCTGTTCCATTCCAAGGGTAAAGGGCCCAAACACGTGACTGCTGCCTGAATATGGACTTGTGACTAGAGACTCCGGGTGATTACTTCATCTGTCCCCATCATCACTCAACTTTGTAGACATTATGGGTATTGGCAACTGGTTATTGTGGTAGATGTTGGATGCAGTGGGAGAAGTGTGTGCTTGGCTTGTTTTACATGAGGAGGTCATTACACATCGGAAACCACGCAGATCTTGGCAGAGGAGAAACCTGTGTCCAGTGGCAAGGAGGTTCAGGATGACTGGGGTTACTCTTCCACTGCAGCTTTCATCCACCTTGCAGCTTTTAAGAAGTAAGCCTTCTTCATCTGCCTGCTCCACCATTGATGTCTATATTATCCTGTGTTGGACTGCTCTTCATCTGATACCTCACCTTTGACCATACCACCATGGGTGACCTTACCAAGAGTACAAGACTCCCAACGGTGTTGCTCTTAGGGTCACTGGTACACACATGCCTCTCTACCCCGTCAAGGTGGCAGTCCATGGAGAGGTCATCTTGTCTACATATTTCACAGATCAATTTTCCCCTAGTTCAAGTGCAATTTTCATGATTCAAATGATGTGGCGGCATCAGCTTATGGTGTGGATCTGTGATAAGCAGCCATTAAGGCTGCCATGTCATCCGGCAGCATAGAATCAAAAAGTTACCTATGGCTCCTTTCAGTCTAATACCTTGTTCATGGCAGGAATATCCCTACCTAAACCAACCTATACAAGTGTTTGCTTCACATATTGATAGAGTTATACAAACAACCCTGTTGCACAACTACTAGGCACACTGCCCCAAAATACTAAGAACACCCTAACCCAGTGGTCAGCAACCCAGTTCGGGTGAGAGGTAGGCACTATGACCCAGCTACTGCCACCACTGCTTCTTCCTGCCCTGGCATGGAAGAAGCATCCTTCTCTAAACCCTATCAAAAACCCATGTGCCTGGGCCAGATCCAATCTGTAGCCTGTAGGTTGTTGACCCCTGCCCTAATCTGCTATAGGTAAAGCAGAGAAACAGAGACATTCTCAATTTCTTGCTGCTGCAAGGACAGGAAGTGGTTGATAAAATATACTTGAGAGATCCAAAGAAGACAACCAGGGCCCCTGCTACAAAGGAAAGCAACAACCCTCACAGTCCATACCATTCTGGCAGTGAAGTAAAATTCCTTCCTGATCCTAAATGTGGCAATGGGTTTGACCCTCAGCAGAGATGCAAGACCCTCTAAATCAGGAACTTTCGGATTTTGTTGGCCTCAGCTGCAGCATCAGCATAACCCAGTCAAAAGCCAAAGCCCTGGCTGCAGCTGACATCTAACGCTTCTGAGAGAGATGGAAAAAAAAAAGAAAACAAAACCCTGATACCTGTAAAAAACAGGGAGGGAAAAATTCCTTTCCAGCCCCATGTGTCAACCAGCAAAGTCCAGAAGCATGGGCAGGAAACAAACAAACACCCTCCACTCTGCTCAACAACCTGGAGACTGCTAACACAATTATACTCATCTTGTACCCTAACTGGAGAGCCAGAATTCCCCTTTCTGTCAACCTATATTCTTCATAAACTTATCCCATCTCCTTTAATCTTTTTTTCAAAATTAAGCCTGTTGCAGAGCTCTGCTTCATTCTGCTGAGCATGGTCCTCTCCAGTCTCTACCTGCTCTGGGATGCAGAGCTTTTTTTTTTCTTTAGTTACTTACTTTTTTATATTTTTTCTCCTAAAACCACTTAGGACAGCTGCCACTTGTGGATGCAAAATATTGCACATATAATGCACGATTAGGTGTTCCAACCAAAGGGATCTGGCAATGCCTTTTTATCCTAACATAAACAGAACCAATTGATACTAACATACTGTACATTCCCATTTATACTAGGTTTATAACTGGCAAGAGGGGTACAAGAATTCAGTTACATTAGAAAAGAAATTCCACTATGGGATTTATCTTTGTTTGTCACAAAAAAGTGCTTGAATTATTACAGGAGATATAAAAACAAATTCACTCCCTCGGAATGCTTCATTACCAATTACTTCTCTTCCGTGCAAATGTTTGGGTAAACCCTATACTTAAAAGAATGCCCATACTGTATTTTCTCATCTCAAGTAAACTGATGCGAGTTATAGCTTCTTAAAAATCTGTCAGACAGGTGAAGCATGCTTCTTGTGCATTAGTGGCATTCAGCCCTGTGTGTAGAGTAGGAAGAGAAAGCTTTTTATGTTACCAATAAAATGAAAGTTATCATCATATGCTGAAATGTCCAAATTCTCACTAAAATCCCTTTAATCTCTCTTCATCTGCGTGGCACAGACACCCAGACATGAAGGCCTTGAAATCAGAGAGATGGGGGAGTAGAAATCCAGAGCATGTCACCCATTCCACTGCAAGTCCACTGAAGCTCCATCATATGGCTAAATGTTTTAAACACCTCCATTTTGGCCTGGAAAGATCCATGTGCATCTAGACTTGTGCTACTGTGCACACTCAGAAACAATCTAGTACAGCCATGCAGATGTCTACTTCCACCTTAACTTTGTTGTGATCCAATTCCAACTGGGAAGCACTAAATTCTACACAAGTCCCTCCTTTCTTCAGATGGAAGAGAAAGAAAACCCATACCAACCAGCCATTTGACACTGGTGTCAGTAAAACATGCCAGTTCAGGCAGATGACTCATCTGAGAAAGCTGGAACCCAACATGACCAAAGCACACAAGGTTGCCCATAACTCTGTCTACTGCTGAAACAGGAGTCATAGAACAGGAGAGCGATAGATCTTCCCTGGCAAAACATGATCTCCCTTTAGAGATACACAAGGTGATACATCTGCCCACTGACAGACTGGAAATACTACTAATCTCTGAATAAAAGCAGCCCCTGAAAACCCACAAGGCTGTCTCCCATTGAAAGAAGAAGAGAGCTACAAACCAAATCTGGGTAAAATTAATTGCAATTCTGAGGCAAGCTGTACTTTTTGGGTTGTGGCAGCAAATATTTAAACATCTTAAAGGTGGGCAAGGATCCAGACATGAGATTCTACAGTACAGTTGTTCTGCAATGTGGTGAACTCATTGGCTTGGGAAAGCATGGAGAGTCCTGACAATTTCCGAATGTGTTGTGTTAAACTAGTATTTAAATTTCTAAAAATTCCTCGTTAAGCTATGCTTCTCAAATAAAAGATTATTGTTGGCTTGGCAGCACAAATCTTTTTGAAATTATAGCTTTACTTACTTTATATGTGAATGCCTTCCATGGTAAATGTGCAACTGATTTCATCTGGAGGAAAAGAAACATGTAAAAAATTGTCACAAAGGTGGGAAAAAAGCAGATCCAGAAAAATAAAAACATCCTATTATTATAAGCAAGATTTACACTTACCTTATAATTTACAAATAGCTGGGGCAACATAAACAGGAATCCAAAAGCGTATACCCCTGGAGATAAAACGTAAAAGCATTTTAAGGTAAATGCCTCAGAGCAAGTATTTCATGTAAACTGAAACACTTTCAGACTGAGAGGTTCCCTCCCCACATCATATCAACAAGGCTTCTTAACAAAGAGGAGATACAAAGGCAGGAGACGCTTATATAATTATCTTCATAGCGTTATCAGAATAATCTAGATTCCTTTATAACCTTACTATTCTAGGGCCCACTGATCCCTTATGGGACTATTATCATTTCTGGATCCACAAACAAAATCACTCTTTTCCCATACTGTACTGTTCTAAGAAATGAGAAGCCCAAACACTATTTTCACATTTGTAAAATTAAACCTGAGCCAATCTTAAAACATAGGAACATAAAACTAGACTTCTAAGCCCAGTCCTAGATAGATAAATAAGCTGCCCAATTAAAAAAAATATATTTAGCACCAACATCTCCCGCTGATGTCAGAATAAATGTAGGCCTTTAGTTAGAAAAGCTTGGCTTCAATTTTAAATAAGGCAGACACTTACCATTGACAAAGCTGTTAATCAACCAGGAATACCAGCTATAAATAAGAGAGAATACAATTATTGTCTCTTTTCTTCTAACCAATACACAGCACTAAACTAGTAACACCTTTCCTTTTATGTTATCTTCTTGATAACACATTAACATGAAAGGTGAAGCCAAGTACTCCAAAAAACTGACTGAACTAGTGGGCTACTTTTTAAAAGAGGGTAGATGCTCCTTATTCACCTCTTCAAAATTTAATAAAGTTTTAGAAAGGTTTTACACTTTTTAGAAACTGTTTTACTGTGATGTAATGCGTCGCAAGTAGCTAGCTAAGTGGAAGGAGCTTTATCAATCATTTTAATAAATAATTCTAATATTATAAAAGCCTAAGTCTGTCTGTAACGCTTTATTCATGCTCTGGCTGACAAACAGTCAATCAGAGTTCGAATAAGCGTTTGAACAGGAGCTGCCAGCACAGTGGAGCACTGCCATGATGGTGGGGACACAGGAGACAGAGCGGGGGAGCGAGGCCAACCCCCACCCCACCTCCCGCTCTGCTCCCTGGAGGCAGGGGCAATAGAGCAGACGGAACGGGGGGGGGGGGCAAGGCCATGGCTCTGGCCTTAGCCTGCTCCACATTCCCCTTTTGTCATTGCCGCCTGCAGGGCCTGACACCAGATGATGTGGCGGCGACTGTGGGAGGAGCAGGCCTGACATGAGTTGGGGGAATAGCAGGCATGCCATGGCGGTGGTGGTGGGGCAAGGGGAGAAGTGGGCCCAGGCCTGATGTGGTGGGGAGGAGGACCAAGCCCAAGCCAGGGGAGAAGCTGGGACGCCACAGCAGTGGCAGGGAGCAGCAGGCCCAGTCCAACACGACAGCAGCTGGGGGAGGGGAGGGGAGGAGCAAGCCTCCCC
>NW_017729006.1:54917889-54919569 GCF_001723915.1 Gavialis gangeticus | reverse complement strand
CCAAGCCCGCTTCTCCGGCTGCCACTGGGTCGGCCCAGCCTTGCTGCTCCTCCCACCATGGTGGGCCAGCTTCTCCCCACCCTCTGGCCCAGTCCTCCCCTGCATTGAGCCCCAGCTCACTCCTCCCCTCCCCTTCCCCTGCAGTGATGGGGAGGAGGGGAGCGGGCTCAGATGGGGGTGGGGCATGGGGGTCCATCCACACATGCTCCTCTTCCGGCCCCCGCCCCCCCCAATTATTCCTGATGGGCAAGTGGTTAGTATTTCATTATTTTGTAAGAATAATGCATTCCAATTACCTTTACTAAAAACATTATTGTGCACTGAAAACTATCCAATGGACTATACACAAAGTATGAGAAACTTATTCATGGAAAGAAAGGAAAGACAGTTTATGTGGCACTATAGGGATCATTATCACATTGCAGATTATACCAAATCAAATTTGCTAATGAAGCTGGAGACAATACAGTGTCTTACAAGTAAAGGTATTAGAAACATAGGTAATGAGTGAGATTCAACTGGGGAAAGCATATGTTAATAAAAGAGATAAACAGAGTACAGATATCTACAGCACTGCTGCTACAGCAGTAGACAACAATACATGAGTTTGCAATGTAGCAGCAGTAAAAAGGTGAATGTGAAATGTGTTTCTGGAAGAAGAAAGTCTGTGCTAGTGTGATAATCAGATATCAAGTGAGCAAAAATGTATCCATGGTGCAATTTCAACTTTAGCAATTTTAGCAAGCTATATTTCATTGAAATTTTCATTATGTGGCATAAACAGGGTACACATTAGATACATTAAATCCTGCCTCACAGTAGAGATATAAAAGGTTAAACAGTAACTAAATTTACACTGTTTAATGTTTACCATTTACCTCCTGCCCACTGTTGGGGGAGCGGCTCCAACAGGTGCTGCCTGGGAGGTGGCGCAGATCCAAGCTGCAGCATCACAGGGCTGCTGTAACTAGTGGTTACCTGGGGGAGTGGCACCAGACAAAGTTGTGCGGTGGAACTGGCAGGGCTCAAATAGGAGTGAGCGCAGCAGCAGGACAGACACTGGGTGTCACAAGGGTGGGCTGCACAGAGCCAGGTACCCCTCTCCACCGTAGGACCCACAGGGGCTCCCACCTGCCAGGACAGGCATGCTGCACCATGCCCAGGTGATGCCTTCAGTCCATGGGCACCCAGAACCCTGGCTGGCACCTTTCTCCTACCTGCCCACCCCCTGGGGTCCAGCAACTGCCACTCAGCAGCGACCCGTGGCTAGCGCCGTACTCCTCCTGCTTGGCTGAGGGCTTGTCCTAGTGCTGAGGCTCCTAGCAGAGGGCGCTCAGCTCACAGGTGGATATCTCAGGTACGATCTTGTGTGGCATGTCCATCTGCACCACATCCTTAGGCTGGGACAGCTGCCACAGGTCCTTGCTGAGTAGCAGCTGCTGCAGCCCAGAGTCAGGGGGACAAGAAGGAGGGGTTGCCTGGGGCCCTGGATGCCCACAGGCTGAAGGCACTGCTTAGGTGCAGTGTGACAGCATAGCTGTCCCAACAGGCAGATAGGCAGAAGCCCTTGTGGGTGCTATGGGGTTGAGGGGTATGCTTAGCTCTATGCAGCCTGTCCCTGCAGCACTTACTGGCAGCCCCACCACAGTGCTTACTCCTATTTAAGCCCTGCTGGATTAG
>NW_017729006.1:54895573-54912889 GCF_001723915.1 Gavialis gangeticus | reverse complement strand
GCATGTCCATCTGCACCACATCCTTAGGCTGGGACAGCTGCCACAGGTCCTTGCTGAGTAGCAGCTGCTGCAGCCCAGAGTCAGGGGGACAAGAAGGAGGGGTTGCCTGGGGCCCTGGATGCCCACAGGCTGAAGGCACTGCTTAGGTGCAGTGTGACAGCATAGCTGTCCCAACAGGCAGATAGGCAGAAGCCCTTGTGGGTGCTATGGGGTTGAGGGGTATGCTTAGCTCTATGCAGCCTGTCCCTGCAGCACTTACTGGCAGCCCCACCACAGTGCTTACTCCTATTTAAGCCCTGCTGGATTAGTCATGCAACTTTGCCTGGGTCTACTCCCCCAAGTAACCGTTAGTTACCTACCTGCTGCAGCAGCCCTCTGATACTGCGGTCTGGATCTGTGCCGCCTCTTGGAGTTGCTCCCCCAAAAGCAGGCTACAACAACCTGGGGACCCCGCCAGAACCTGCCGCCCTGTGCTGCTGCTGGCTCCTCTGCCTGCCTGCTCCCACACACTCATGATGCAGAGCCTGCTGTGGCCACAGTATTCAGTCCTGGCTGGCGACAGAACTCACCACAATCCCACCCTTGGCCCTGGCTCCCCACACCACCCTGCCTTGTTGCCGCAGGACCATTCATTTAACCAATGTAATTAGAGGAGGTTAAACGCATAATTTTTTAAATGACATTTCCATCCCTGGATCAGAAACAGATCTCAAAAGGCAGGTGTTAAAGGGAAGCCATCAACAAGGGGGGCTATTTCTGTAGGAGCCACCCAAGAACTGTTGCTTGTCTGATCAATGCTACTGAATATTTTTTATCAGTGCACCAGGCTAGGAAGTCTTTCCCAGCAAAGACTGGAGATGACAAAAACTGTTGAGGTAGTAAACAAGTTACGGGTACAGATTGATCTGAATGGTGTTTTCATACAGGCAGATGCTAAGTTATGTTTCTAGGAACAAAAATGCAAGCCTGGACACTACCTTGGAAAGTGACTTAGGAGTCTTCACAGATAATCACTTCAACACATCACGGCTAACAGAAATAATGGGATCCTTGGCTAAATGAGAACCGTGTTATCAAAGTAGGGAAATGGTTGTGTCCTTGAACAAACCATCAGTGAGACTGATCAGAATGCAAGTGGTCCAGTTCATGTGTCCACACTTCAGGAGGAATGTGGGAATATCAGATAGAGTACAAAGGAAGGCCACGAACAATCCAGAGGCTAGAAAGAAAACCTCGTGGAGATCAATCTAATCAATATCTGAATGAAAAGCCTGAAAGGCAGCTGGATGAGTACATATAGGTAACTGTCCAAAGAAAGGTAGAATAGTAGGTTTTTCAACCTTACTCAGAAAGGCGTAACAAGGCTCAAGTGGTTGGAAGTTTAAATTAAATAAGATGCAATCTTCTAGTCATAAGGGAAATTATACAATGGAATATAGCAAAAGCTTTGGTTTCACCACTGTCTGGAACCTTTAGAAAAAAATATCTAATTTTATCTCAAGAGTTATTCTTTAATCCAGCTTCCGAGAGATATACTATATGTTCACCTTCCTCTACAGAGCAGAACATATTTCACCTGCTCAGGCTACCTGGGTAGCTCAACCTAATCAGTTTTCTGTTGTTGCAGGTGCCACAGGCTTTGATGACATTCTGCCTCTTGCACCATTCAGCTAGATTAGATCATTTCAGCCTGCACTGGAATAAAGTCTTTAGGATTAACAGAGTACTATGTTGAGGAAACAATGGCCTATGACAAATGGGAGATCAGACTAGATACTCTACTGGGATTCCTTTCTGGTCTTACACTCTATGAAACAAGTAGCAGTATCCAATCAGGACATATACAACTGAACAAAAATAACTGAGCAATTATATTCTGCATCCCACTCTCTCTTATAAGTTTACATACAGAAAGATAAAATACTTTTAGAAAATTAATGTATAATACCCTACCTTTTATATTTGACATTCAACAGTGAATAAACTGCGCCACCAATACACAGTGGATACAATAAATAGGACAAGTATTTCATAGCCTAAGGGGGGAAAAGAAGTTATTTTCAGCAAGTGCATCAGCTCACATTTTAGAGACAGACTCTTCATGGAGTTAAGTAATAGGTTTTCTTTTTGCGCACAAAAGTTAAATATTTGAATTTCTTGTATTCCGAAGATTTACATCTCAGTCAATTTACACTTTTGAGTCTGTGCCCCAAGTGCAAAACAGGGCAGGAATGCTACAGTTTAAGTTTAGATTGCTAGGCACACAGTCAGCTTGTTTCAGAAGCAGGAAGTAAAAAGTCTTATCAGTGCAACTGGCAAAACATTTGGAAAAGCAGGGTATGAATTTCACAGACTTCAGAATCTGAGGAATATGGGAGAGGAGTTAGCTCCCAAGATATACATCTTTATACAAGAATTATTTGTAGTCCTGCTTTTCAGAGGTCATTAGAGTCATACTTTTAGCAATGTAATATAGGCAGAAATTCTAAATCTGCTTATAAAGGGTGCCTACAGACTTTTAGGGGTCACACTCTTACTCATGGCACCATGAATTACAGCACCCTGCACCAAACCAACTCACAGTTCACCTGGCTTGAGCCTGCCTGCACTGGCCCTGGCCAGCAGGGGTAGGGGCATTCCACCAGCCTCCCATAAGGCTGCCAAAATGCCCCTCTCCCCACACCCCAGCTCCAGCTGCAGCAGAGCCAAGTCAGCAGCTATGTACTGCCCTTTTCAAGAGGCTCAGCTGGCGGGGGGGGCGGGGAATCTCCCTTCACCCACCCATAGTAGGAGCCTCTTGACAGCAGCAGCACACAGCTGTCAGCTGGGCTTTGCCACAGCCAGAGGTGGAGTGGAGAGGAAGCCCGCTCGCAGGACACCCCAGCTATGTCAGCTAGGATACTGGGGGGAGTCAGGCCAGGTCCACAAGGCGAGGGACCTCTGTTCGAGCTGGCCCTTCCTCCCTCTCTCCTCCCCACAGCTCCGGCCATGGCAAAGTTTAGCCAGCAGCTGCGTGCTGCTGCTGTCAAAAGGTGCGGGCAGGAGTTAGTGGCAGGAAGCCCCCCTTGCCTTGTAAGTCCCCCTCTCTGCTGGCAGCTACTCCGCCTGAGGTACTGGGGGGAGCGGGGCCAGGCCCATGAAGCAGGGGTCAGGGGCTGCCTTCCCCCACACCCTCCTGGGGCTCTTGATGCTGGGCTTCACTATGGCTGGAGCTGGTTGGGAAAGAAATCCCAGAGTAACTGACAAACCACATTTTTAATGATAAGTCAACATAACTGGAGGACTTTGTCTTACCTGGGTATCATATTCTTCTGTTTTCTTTTCAGATTCACTGTATTTACCAAACTGTAACAATTTTTAAAGAAAGAAAAGATGCAATTTGTTTATACAAAACTGAGGAGAAATACAGAACTGTACTTACTAGAAGAAAATAACATCAAAGTTAAATGAAAAATGTCCTGTCTACTTATGCACTAAAACAAGGGAGATGACACCTATTTAAACAAGGGAAATAAAACTTACTTAGACAAAACAGATGCAATATGAAGCACTATTTCATGGTGAAGGAGTCTCCTTTTAGATTTGTTTTCAGTTAAGGCCTATTTACCTTCAATGCCCAATAACCATTTTGGACAAGAAGATGTCAGTTACTGGCTAAATATCTTCAGTCCACCCAACCTCAGCTAAGGTATGAGTCCACAAATATCACAGACCCTTGCTATAATCTTGACCACAAGATGAACATGAGCCTGCAAGGTGATGCTGCGGCTAGTAAAGCAACCAAAACACTGGCTAGCATCCATAGATGCTTCTCAAGCAAATCCAGGGTCATCATTCTCCCCTTGTACTCAGCCTTGGTGAGGCCGCAGCTGGAGTACTGCATCCGGTTTTGGGCTCCACAATTCAAAAAGGATGTGGGGAAGCTTGGGGGAGTCCAGAGAAGAGCCACCTGCATGATCAGAGGTTAGGAAAACAGACATTACAACGACAGGCTGAGAGCTATGGGACTCTTTAGCCTGGAAAAGCGCAGGCTCAGGGGTGATCTGATGGCCACCTATAAGTTTATCAGGGGTGACCACCAGGATCTGGGGGAACATTTGTTCACCAGAGCGCCCCAAGGGATGACGAGGTCGAACGGTCATAAACTACTACAAGACCGTTTCAAGCTGGACATAAGAAAGAACTTCTTTACTGTCCGAGCCCCCACGGTCTGGAACAGCCTGCCATCGGAGGTGGTTCAAGCACCTACATTGAACACCTTCAATAGAAAATTGGATGCTTATCTTGCTGGGATCCTATGATCTATGAAGCTGACTTCCTGCCCTTCGAGTTGGGGGCTGGACTCATGATCTTCCAAGGTCCCTTCCAGCCCTAATGTCTATGAAATCTATGAAATAACATCCTCCCTCTCCAAATAAAAAGTTAATATTCCTGGTAATTTTAACACAGTAGCAAGAAAGGGTTTTGTGGTTGTAGGATAGGTAGCGGTATCTTTTTGGTCTTCTTTATGCCTCATTAAAAGAATAGCTCAATTCCACTTAAAAAAAAACAACTTTTACTGATCATCTTCAAAGCAGACAACATTGTTAGTGAAGCCACTATGTTGCTCCCCCTCACAAGCACTATTAGCATTACTCAGCAGGATATAAGCAGAGATAGCACTGCAGCAAGGGTTGGAGTGTTCTGTTAAGTAAAGAAATTGTGAAAAAATTGTTTTTCTAGTTTATTTTTGTTTTGAAACATATAAATGGGTTTATCAGTTTCCTTCCCTTTCCCAAGTCCATTTATTGTTATAGTGACTCATATTATTTTGATTAACTTATTTGAGAACTCTGGCATATGAGAAGTACTGTTCATTCACAGGATGAATAAAAGCAGACATTCAAAAAAACCCCCCAAAAAGTGAACGGTAAATGCAAGGTTTGTTTTGCCTAAATCAGAAGGAAGATGAAAAAACTGTCTAAAAGTTCTAGCAAGAGGACAAATGAATGACTGGCGAAAGGAATGTGACTTGCTTATGTGAGACCATGCTGAAAAGAAGAGAACTGATTAGAAAGAGACAGAGATTACATATATGTAAAACTAAATGTGTACAGACATTTGTACGTGCATGTGTGTGTGTGTGTGTAAACATATATTTGGCTAGAAGAATACATAAATATGTATATTTGTGTGTGTGGGCATGTATTCTTCCAGATCTATTTAAACTAAATAGCCAACTTATTAATGGATAAAAAGGGAATGGAGGACATCATAAAAAGAGAAATAAAAGGAGTCTACACTGATATGAAAGGATGGCCAAATGTGAGAAAGGACCAAATTGTACCTATGTGCAAGCACAATAGGGGAAAAATATGCTATTGCTTAACAATATTGTTCCACTGAAAAGAAAACTATAAAATGTTGTGTCCAACTTGCTGAAAATGCCATCCACGAATAGAGAGAAAAATCAGAGATTGGAGAACTTTGCGTATGTCAGCTGTCTTGGTGACAGCACGTGAACAGCATTGAGAGGGTCCAGAGGAGGGCCACCTGCGTGATCCAGGGACAGCAGGGCAGACCCTACGAAGAGAGGCTACAGGACCTTAACCTGTTCAGCCTTTGCAAGAGAAGGCTGAGGGGGGACCTGGTGTCCATCTATAAAGTCACTTAGGGGGGACCAGCAGGGTTTGGGAGAGACCTTGTTCCCCCTAGGGCCCCCCGGAGCAACAAGGAACAACGGCCACAAGTTGTTCAAGAGTAGGTTTAGACTACACATCCAAAGGCACTACTTCACAATCAGGGTGGCCAGGATCTGGAACCAACTTCCAAGGGAAGCGGTCATGGCTCCTACCCTGGGAGTCTTTAAGAAGAGGCTTGACGTTTGCCTGGCTGGAGTAATTTGAGCCTGGTTTTTCTCTCCTGCCCAGGGCAGGGGGTCGCACCTGATGATCTACAAGGTCCCTTCTGACCCTACTTCTATGAATCTATGAAACTTTGCCATTTGCTTAGAAAACATAATTGAAAATGAACAAGTTGAAAAAAATGTCAAGTGCAACCTTGCTTAACTTTTGATGTGCGTGTCCTCAGCACTTCAGTCCTACTAAGAAAGGACATGAACATACAAACAATTTACTGTGGGATGAAAAAGTGGGTGGTACTTTTCTGCTGTTCCACAGTAATTGCCCATATGTATGTACTTACCCTACAGTAAAATGAATGATACCGGCTTCACTTTGAGCTAAACTACCACAACTTAGCTTCCATTTATGGCAGGGTAAAAGGGTGCACACAGCCCTTATCATGGAGCAGCTAATGCACAGTCAAGTCCCACACCCCTGGTAACTTGCCTGTAGGTCTGCATTTGAAGTAATAAAACCTATCAAACTTTCCTAAATGACTCTGCAAAAGTTCAAACTCTTTGACAACCTCCCTAAGCTTTGTGGTTTGTTGAATGAACTAAGAGAACTAACAAGCTATCTTCCTCAATGACATTCATTACAGAGACGCAATTAATAAGTGCAATTTGCTGGACAGGCATCTGGCTGGGTTCATCTGACCCCAGCACTCTTTCCTGCCTAGGCAAGGGGTCAGACTCAATGATCTGTTGAGGTCCTTTCCGACCCTAGCATCTATGAATTTGTACCCAACTACCATAAAAACAGTAATGGAGAGAAATGGTGAGCAATTCCCCTAAAGTTTGTTGAAGAATTATCAAGAAGCTTTCTGAAAGTCCAAGCACAGTCATGGGGCAAAGAGTAAAGTTCTGCCAGATTTGCAACGAGCCAAGAAACAGAAAGTAACAATCCATTTTAATCATGGCAAACAGTTAACAAGTGGTGTGCCAGCATGGTGAAATATCGAAACCAAGACTAGAGAAAAGGAAGGAATTTCAGAGAAACTTTATCCAACCTACATAGGCAACACAGAGACAAATGAAATTCAATGCTGAAAAATGCAAGTTAGTATGCATTGGAAGGAATGATATTAACCCATTTCATTTAGTCAAATAGTTAACAAGTAACTGAGGAAGAATGTCAAATATCATTGTAGGTAGGTCAATGACATATCTATTAGCTCTGTAGCAAAAGGGAGAGGAATATTTACAATTCTTGAAAATATAATATTATGTACACATCACCGTAATACTAGCAATGATATTTAATGAAACTGAAAGACAAATTACAGTTAATAAAAAGGAATGCATTCAAGACAAAAGTTAAGGTCTGTGGAACAGTTTCAGAAGGCAAGTTTGGCAAAATTCAGAAGAAGTGGACATCAAAATATGGATATTTAGGTTAAACAGGATTATTAAAGGTCTGAAAGAATAGGTTGGAAATGATTTAGGAAAGGACAGGTTGGATATGATTTAGTTCATATCCAACCTGTTATGTTAGAGAGAAACCTCTCCTATGGTGGCTGATCTGGAATTGCACTGGAAGAATTATTTTCTTATATTTCCCTGTGGGAGCAGATCCTCAGCTGGTGCAATCAATAACTCCACTGACTTCACTAGAACTCTGGCAATTTTACTAACTATGGATCTGCCTCCCACTGCTAGTTATTACCAGACAAGATGCAGGATTAAATGGGCTACTAATCTGCAGAAGTACATGAAACAGCTGAACTCAACGTGTGGCTTTTTGGTTTTATCTTATTTTTTAAAAAGAAATGATTGTGGAACTTTTTCTCGTCATCCCTGAGACATCAAAATAAAGTAAAGGAGAGCAGACTCTTCACCCAACTGTGTTGTGAGGTTAAACATATCGCTTTTAATTCACTGGCTAACTTTTAGAGAGATGGAAGAATGAAGTAATCTACATACATGTGGCTCCTTGCTTCCTTTCTCAAGGTAGCCTCCAGAATTAAGCAGGCAGCTAGGCATCTTAGAAGATGCTGATATTGCTAAGCTGAAAGTGTTCCCCAAGTAAATTTCATTAGCCTGCCACAGAAGAATCTACCATCATAAGCCAACTGTCACTAAAGGGCTAGGAAATTTCACTATCTACCCCATGATAAGAGCAGCCATTATATACCCAATTAACCTGATATGGGATGCTGAATGTGGAAGTTTTTCTGCTTGAAAGGATTCAGCAGTTGCAGCAGCTCATTTTCACAGGACTGCTCCATGACATGGAAACACATGGCCTAAATCACCATGTAATAATTCAATGCTTCAGAAATCCAACACAGAATTTGCAGAACATTTCAAAGACAATTCACAGTGACTCGTAGAGATATCACACCTAAACTAAAAGTTCACTACAGCGCACTGCCTGACTCAATGTTAATAAATGAAAGAAAGCCTGGGATGTATTGAACATGAAGCATAACCACTTGGTTCTGAAGACTGATGTCTAAATATGCAGGCTCATCTCATGTTCATCAATTAAAATTCAAATTTCAGTGCAACTAATTTATAGTCTCATTCCTTGTGAGTGTTGTATCCACGCCAAAGCCATCATAATTAGTAACATTTCTGGCCGCTTCAAAAAAGAAAGTATTTGAATGGTTAACATGCAGAGATGCTTCTTTCACATCAAGGCTTAGACATATTTCCATAAGGCAAACATTGCTAATTGTTCTGCAGAAAATGTCTTAATCTTTTCACATTATTGACCCAATACAAAATAATTTTCCTAATGCAAAAGCTGACTAGTGAAAAACCAACTTCTAGTTCCATAACAATTTTTTGAACTTTTGTATAATGTGATCTACCTTATTTTGTTTATTTGACATTTATTTCCAGCCAAGCCGTTTTGTAATGTGAACAGGAGCAGACAGCTTAACACATCCAGTTATTATGAAGGAACAAAGATACAGTACCTGAAATGTTGGTCTTATGCCTTTCCATTTAATGGTCATTTTCAGTGCTTTCTTCACTTTCCAGAGCTGTGGTGCAAGTTACAAAAAGACAAAGATTTTTGTTATCAAGAGTAACTTATCCAACATGACTAAGACTATCTGATTCTATTTGTGAGACCTGAACACTTGGACTCCTGAAGGAGTAGCAGACTGAAGTCAGCAAGTCAACTGAATTATTTGGAACTACAAATTATTCAAGATGTAAGAGTATCTAAATCTAACCCTAAGATACACAGTGAACAGTAACAAACTCAAGTAAAGCAGATACCCCTACTATTTAGTTTCAATGTCTACAAAATTATAAAATAAGATTGGTTAAGTAGAATTGTACCCTGTGAAATGCTACAAGGGAAAACATGGAAATCATCTTCTATATACCATGTTTGTTTTTCCAACAATTTTATTCCACTTTTCTAATTTCTAAATGTAATGTACAAATGAAGCTAAACTACCAGAGATAACTGCCATCGTTTTACTGTAGATGTCAATGACAAAAGCAAGAATATATTACCCATCTATATACAACTTCAAACTTAAGTTTGCATTCAAAAACAGAATTAAAAACAAGTCATGAATTATAATGAATGTAAACAGGTAGCATATCAATGTAAAATTATATATATTTATGTAGGACTTTTTTGGTTTCTCTGTTACACATTGTAACAGGAAATCTGTGAAATTAAGCTATGGCTAAAATTTGTCCATGGCAGCCCTACTTCTCATTGTTAACATTTTTAATACAAGACTGACTACATGAGAACTGTTAAAGAACTGGAACCTGGCTAGTTTTGGTGCCATAGGAACATATTACTTAAACAAACAGATTGGACTCAGGCCATGTTTAGTGATTATTCATTATCATAAAAACTGAGAAAGACAAACGTGTTTACTAAGGCCAGGTGCACATACTGTTTTAGAACTGGCACTGCCAAATGTAATCTCACCGTGTAGAACACCACAAAGCTTAGTGCATGGATGGCAAAGGTGAAGACTTTTATTAGCACCTGCACTTCCTACCCTCTCCAACAACATGACCCTCATTCCACTTCAGCTTTTTAACACCTAAAAACAAAAAGCTGTTGGAGCTACTGTGGCTGTTTTATATAACACAGGCTATGTGCACATTTAAATAATCTAGGAGAATTCTCCCAGATTTGTCCTCCTGATAAACTTTCCCAAACTTGCATGTACAGGCATATGAATGCTGAGGCCCTGAAGAGTGGAGAGCTTCTAGTGCTGACACTGTATAGCCAGGGAGGGGAGCAGGGGGATCCTATGAACACATCTTAGCATGCTCTACAGGCTTCCATAGTCTGCCTGGCAACAGATGGCAGCAGTGCATATGGCAGCCCTGACTGGCTGACCCAAGCTGCCCATGGTCAGCGTGTGTTTCTGTGCAGCATAATGTAGGGATTGCAAAGGAAGCATGTTCTGCTCCTTGCTGGTGCAACAGAATCCAGTGAGTAACACGCTATTTCCCTGGGAGGGTGGGGGCAGGAAGGGGAAGGGAAATGCTGAAAGACTATTTTTTCTTCCAAGTGAGCCACGGTACATATAGACATTCAGTGTCCCAGGAGAAACAGTCCCAAGAATTATTTAACCCTGGTCATTCCCAAGTTATTTTCCTCCTAGAGTACTCATTTTTACCTTGAGAAACCATGAACATGTGTACTTCATGGTTTCTCCTGGGAGAGCCACAATTCTCCCAGTAGAAACTGAATGTCTCCCTGGGGTCATAGTCAATAAAACTCCTCAAAAGCAAGGAAATTAAGAAGTTAGTTTATAAGCAGTTATACAGACTCTATGCCTCTCCCTAGAGGTGCACACCTTAGCAGCACTGCATATGCAAAACCCTACAGCCACAAATTTAAGTCTGCCAGCATGAGACATCCAGCCCCCTAATATTCTGATGAAAATCCCAATGAAAATATGCATAAAGATAAGCTAAAAGGAGACAGTTATGACTGTCACATACAGCCTGTTGTATACAGTATCTGTAGTAATGTTAAGGTGTATGCCCTCAGGTAGAAAGCACTAGTAGGTGACTGAACTTTTAATTTCTTTTTGGCAGTTTCCTTCTGATATCTATTTATGTTGTATGTGGAGGAACCGCGTTCAACTAATGTTAAATATTCAGAAAGCATAAAAGCCAGAGTTATACTGGATACATTATATAGTTATAAGTAATAAAAGCTTTTTAAACTTGAGAGATAAAAGTTTAAACTATTCTTTTAAATGTGTTTGAGAAAAAGCTTATACTCCTGAAAAGTATTTTACCCTTAAATTAGGCATATGAATTCAACCAAAACTATTTGTAGGATTGTCCTTTTTTTAAAAATTAAATGTTTACATTATCTTTTTTTTATTTTTTATTTTTTTAAAGCTAAATTTACTGGAATGTTCTGGCTATTTTATGATCCTCTTCAACCTTGCATCTATGGCAAATAATGGAAAACATGACTATACATTTGTAAAACCACCTCTTGCATAAAATTAAGTAAAAAATGATCTATCTATACAATCTACCAAATGTACCTAGACAATGGCTTATGTGAAATTCAGAGTTATGGTCAGCCAAAAACCAGATTTTTCTTCTGTGGAAAAAGTTTACATTTTTATTTTTCTCCCCATTCTGAGTCATGAGAAAAAATAAAATCTGAAATGCTTAAATATGCTCTTTGCCTGCCACCCAGCCTGGTTTCCATCATTTTTTTCACAGACTCAATCCATTCAAAAAGAAAAACGTCTAATTAGATATCTGACCAGCTTCAGTCAGAACAAATCAAAGAATTTAGTCCTGGTCTTAAATCTGAAAACCCATTCTGAAGCAACTTTCTAAGCATTTACCAATGAAATATTGAAATTTTAAAGAATGTGATTGATTCCTTAGTACTAAGTCCAATCCCTATTTTAAAAGCAAAAAATCAACTCAACCTTAACTGAAGCATGGCTGATGCCTTCAAATTACCATTTTTTATACTTAAACTCTAATATAATGGTGATTTGCTGTTTGAAAATGATGGAAAAAATCCATTAAAATGAATAAATAGTATGGAATATGTTTGAAGTAAAAATTAAAAATGTTTTGTGCAGGTAAATTATATGGTAACAGATAAACTGTTTCTCTTCCCAGGCTAAAAAAAAAAAAAAGATATACAGAAATCAACATTTCAAATTTATTCATTAGAAAAATATTGTATTAAGATTCCAAGAGCAGCACTTTGTGGACTGTATAACCATAAATCAAACTCGATAAGATGCTAAAATTGAATACACATACCAGTAATTTAGGTAAAAACACAATACTGCAATGTTGTACGTATTCCCAAAAATAAGTGTATAAAACCAGGATATTTGGTTTGGGAATCCCTTGTTGCAGGAAAATAATTGCCATAAATCTTGAAGAATTTCAGTTTCGATTTTGTACAAAATTTCAGTGAGCTAACTATATGGGAATTTCAAGGTCTGCACTGTTGCAGGGTAGGCATAAAAAATGTTTAAAAGGTGCAAAATCAGTTATGAAATCGGTCCATAAAGAAATATAATTCCTGAAGTAACTGAAATTAACCTGGGAATATACAAAGAGAAATGCTGTCATTTGGGGGAGTGTTTTTTGCAACTTTTATAAAAGCTGAACCTGCATTTTTGATGAAAAATTCAAATTTTAACTACAAACACATAACTTTAAAATTTAACAATTTAAAGAGCAATTGAAAACATGTGTTATGAGGTACTTCTTTCCTGTGCTCACTATTTACAACCTTAAAGGACATGATTAATTTAGAAGTAGCATTTAAAACCCTTGTACACAGAGATAAAATTACTACTCCAAAAACTTGAGCTAAAACTCCGTTGGGTAAAGAGATTTGTTTCCCAGTCCACCTGTGCATTTCACAACATGGGACAGTTTACATAGTTTAAATAATAAATCATAAAAGGTAACAATACCTCCACTGCTTAAGAGAACAAATTAAAAGAAATTATTCAGGACAATTTGAATGGGATTCCTGTAGCAAAAGAAAATATTTTCAAATAATCTGTTTAAAAAACATGGTTAATAAGTAAATATATTAAATGAGCAATGCCTTTAGTGACTAACTAAATATCATCCCCCTAAAGACATAAGGTGCAAGAGCATTAGCAATAAAATACATATTTAGACATAAACACAATTCAGAATTACATGATCTCACCTCAATCACTGCACCAATACCTGCTGGAATCAGCACCAATAAACTTGTTTGTTCATCCAAGAGGAACAGAAATATCACTACAGTACTGAAGCATCGCCAAAGCACTGGTAAGAAAATACACAAACTTTTTAATAGTATTTAGATATTACAGTAACTGACACCTCTGCAAAAGACCAACTATAAGCCCATTTCCTGTACTTCTCACTGTCTTTCTGTTTACCTATTTGAGCTGCTTCCTCATGTAAAATTACTTGTGAGACCATAGATGATTACAGGAAGTTACATCACAACATAATCACAATTTTACACAGCAAGTACCTAGATGCTCAGTCCTACTGAAAATAAGCAAAGTAAATAACTGAGGAACAAAACACTGCTCATTTCCTCTTATACTTAAGGATGGGGGTATGAAAATTTAATACTTGACGTAAACAAATTATTTATACAGTTTAACGTGCTGTAGCAATGCCGTATGTGAGCATTTTGAGATATTACACAAATTTATTATTCATGTTAAGAGGAAATTTGTTATGAAGAAATCCACAGGCAATAAAACAATTTTAACCTTTGAAATTCTTATGGATCAATTTATGTTTAAAACTCCTGTAAGGCCTTTATACAAAATACTAGCCAACTGCCCATCAAGAACGATGTGGAGCGGGACAGGAAGGAACACAGCCCCGTGTCCCACCCCAGCATCAGGGCCTGCTCCCCCTTCTCTCCTGCTGCTTGGGGTCTGGTCCTGCTCCTCCCTTCCCCTCCGTGGCGGTGGAGGGAGGGGAGGAGCAGGCCTGGGCCCAATGCAGGGGGTGTGGGAGATGACTGAGCCCAAGGGTAGGGAGAAGTCAGCTGGCCGTAGGGGGGAGGGAGGGGGCAGCAGGCCCAGTCTGACGTGGGGAGATGGGAAAGGAAGCCTGCTCCTCCCCTTCCCCGCTGCTGCCACATCAGGCCAGGCCGGCAGCTCCCCACCTCCCACGGTGGGTCAGCTTCTCCACCCCACCCTTAGACCCACTTCTCTCCCCCTGCCCCACACTGGCCAAGGCCCAGGCCCACTGCTCCCCTCCCCTCACCACTGCATTGGCCTGTGCTGGCCTTGCAGGCAGCAACGACAGAAGTGGGAGGGGCTGGCCGAGGTCAGCTCCAGCTTGCAGGGAGCAGGGCAGGGGGGCCTTGCTCCCACCCACCTCCTCCACCCCCCATGTCCCCACCATCATGGCCATGCTCCCTCGCGCTGCCACCTCCTATCCCAATGCTGTATTTGCACTCTGATTGGTTGTTTCACTCAGCCAATCAGAGTGTGAATAAAGTGTTACAGATAGACAGACAGCTAGATTACGGCTTTTATAATATTACAATATTTTTGAATGTCTTTAATAAATGCAAAATATATTTTATGGAATTCTTTGTGCTATGGTCATCAAGCAGTAATATCATTCTATTTGAGTTCCAAGCAGCGTACAAATTCTTTCCTCCTGGGAAATTTTTTTGGAAAAAGATTCTTATTTATTCCAAAAGTAATCAGAATTAAATAGGGTAAGTAGTATTTAACAGGCATACTTCCAAACTTCTAGGGCACAATGGTCAACCACTAGCCTTCAGTTTTTGTAAGCAGCAGAAATTTTTTTCCACATATGGATGGGAAGACAACAAATATTTAAATTTGGAAATTTTCACTCTATTCTCCTAAAAATCATATTCCCCATAATCAATCATTTGTAAAGATATTTTAGAAAAATTCTCCAAAATAAAATCCATCGCCAAATAAATGCAAACATTAGTGTTATCCTAAGTATCAGATAAGAATTTGTCCATCTTCAATTTTTTGATAAAATAACTACATATTGTGATTAAGGCACACCACTCTCTGCTTGATGATCATACAAAAATAATCTCATTTTTTTTATAATCTCACTTATCTGCACGTTAAAATGAAAAGAGTAAATCCATAGTTTAATTATTGTACCCCTTGTATAACGTGCCATACCTGCTTTTGTTGACATTCCAATCATGCTCTTCTTTTTCTTCCAGAAGCTGATGTCATTCTTGAATGCCAGGAAATCAAAAAGAAGCTGCAAACGACAAGACAGATACTGATGATTTCCTTGAAACCTTAGCTTAAACGAGCCTGAATACTGAGCTGATTAAAAAATTAATTTACTATTCTGTAATTAAGGCAAGTTGGTTTCATTACATAAAATTGAGACACAAATGACCTACTTTCTCCTAAGAAAAAGCTTAAGACAACATAGTCTGTGAGTGAGACTCAAGCTTAACAATACACTGCAAATCATCAAGAGCAACTAGGGACACAGAATACTCCCAGAGCCAGAAAGTGCCAAGTGTAGTAAGACAGAGGGATTCAGGGCTCCCAGGCACCTTGTGAACTCACATTAGGAGCTAAAGGGACCAACAACTCTTACAACCTCAAATAAAACAGAGTAGGAGGAGTCTTCCAGCCCTGGGTGCTGAATGGTAGGCCCCTAACAGATGTTACACTTAAGACACGATTAACTGGTTGGTAAATCATGTCTTTAAGTAGTGACCTGACCACATGCTTGTTCAATTAAGATAAAATGAAGAATAAGCTACAACAGCGGTAGGCAATGTTTTTTGGCCGGAGTGCCAAAAAACCCACAATGTCTACCTTGGAAGGTGCTGGAGTGCCAACACGCCTGAGTCCAGAGCAGCTGTTTGCAGCCTCCTGGCTGCAGTCAACCCACGGAGCCCAGTCTGCTTGCAGCAGGGCTTGCAGCCTCCCAGCCGCCTGCTGGGAGCAGCCTGGGCTCCGTGGCTGGCAGAAGCTGCTTAGAGCCCAGGCTGGCAGTGGTGTGCTGAGCAAAATGGCCTTGTGTGCCATGCTCGGCATGCGTGCTGGGGGTTGATGACCCCTGAGCTACAAAGTTATAACTCAAAATATATGTATTAACATTGTGAGTGGTTCCTATCACACTTTTAATTAAGCGTGTGGCCAGTACTCCCAAACACCAAAGTGTACCAGTGCTCTTAAAGAGTCCCAGGGGCTGGGACTGGCTCATCAGTTCCCAGGCAGGGGAGCACAGAGAGCCAAGCCTGCTACTTGTTGGTGCAGAGGGAGCTTGGGATCATGATCCCAGATTCCCCCTGCACCAGCACGTAGTGTGATGGGACCTGATGCTCAAATCTCACAATTGTACCTCCTGCCATGTACGCATGGCATTGCAAGAAACGTGGTTTTTGGGATCACACATCAAATCCCATCATGGCTTTAAGTTACCGTCCATCAGAAGCAGTAGTAACAGAATGAATTTCACTGTTTGGAGAGAAGTTAAGACAGTGACACAAAGGTTGGAAGAGTATTTGAAGGGGGAAAGCAGCTTGCTAAAGACCTGATAGTTTTCTGAAATCTGTAAGACTAGGTCCTAGTGGCTCTCAGCAATAATGTTCATATTGTAAAGAGATTACTTAAGAACACTAAATACCTACTACCAACTAGCAAGTTTAAAAGGCCTTGAAGCCAACTTAAATATTTCACAGGGCTATGGATGATGTAGAATCAGTCTGAGAATCAAAGAACCAAAATCTGCATCCTACTTGCTCTCCCCTCTCTGCTATGTCAAGTGGAAACACAGAAGGGCAGAGAACTAGAGCCAATGTTCACAAATATTCTAATTTTAATTTCTTGAATTAATTCAGGTTAAAGACAAACAATAAAATAGTGCAGTATCAATTTAAGTTATATATTTTTACTTGTCAATGAAGAATGTTAGGTTTTCAGTTTCATAGTAGCTAGGGTCAGGAGGAACCTGATCAGATCATCTAGCCCGACCCCCTGCCACAGGCAGGAATGAATGCTGGGTTCACAAGATCCCAGACAGGTGATCATCTAACCTCTTTTTGAATTTGCCCAAGGTAGGGGTGAGAACCACTTCCCTAGGAAATTGGTTCCAGATTCTGGCCACCCCAACTGTAAAATATTGCCTTCTGATCACTAACCAAAACCTATTCCCCACCAGCTTATTACCATTGTTCCTTGTCACCCCAGGTGGTGCTGGGGAGAATAGGGCTCTTCCTATTTGCTGATGATCTCCCCGATGAGTTTGTAGGCAGACACCAGGTTCCCCCTCAGCCTCCTCTTGCCGAGGCTGAACAGGTTCAGGTCCCTCAGTCTCTCCTCATAGGGCTTGTCCTACTGCCCTCTCACCAAAAGGGTGGCCCTCCTCTGAACTCTCTCCAGGCTGGCCACATTCTTTTTAAAGTACAGTGCCCAGTACTGGACACAGTACTCCAATTGCAGCCTGAC
>NW_017729006.1:54872553-54895097 GCF_001723915.1 Gavialis gangeticus | reverse complement strand
GGTGCGCCCCATCAGCCAATTTTTTACCCATCCAACTGTTTTAGATGGGAACTGTTTTTACCCATCCAAATGTTTTAAATAAACATGATTATGATTAAAATGGTAATTTCCCCAAGAAGATTAAAAGTTATCTATTTCTACCTAGAATCTGATATGAATCTCCTTTCAATTCTAAGCTTTCCATTTATTTAGTCTACATTCATTAACATGACACTTATATGTAGCAGAAGGTCCAGTTGTTCTTTAGTAATCAAGAGGATGGGTGTTCCAGGGTCAGATGAAATTTACTTGCAACCTAACTGGCAACCAGCACTGAAAATTCAAGCCCCTGACCTATTTATGCCACAGGTGTAGTGCAAGCCACAAAACACTGGGGTAAAACAGCCAAACACCCAAGGAAACTTTTCCAGTCTTTCTGAGAAGGGATAGTAGAGGCAAGGGATGGAAGGGTTTAACCACTGTTTCAAAGTTTGGCTTGGAACAGAAATCTGTTTTTTCAGACTTAAATTTAAAAACATTCCCTAAGTGTTCACCTACAGAGCATTAAGTCTTTCTATTTAGTTTGCTATTTGTGATTAAACAAAGTAATTTGTATCTCAGTATATTTTGAAATTAAAACATTTCCCAAAACAATTACTGGTATTCAGAGAAATGTGAGAAAACCAAAGTCTAAAGTGTCTTCTTAAAAAGAACAAATGTAGTCACTTACATGAAATGCTGCTACAAAAAATGTCAGAGCCAGAAAGTACAGGTTAGTATCCACAAAAATTCCTTTCACTTCATCTGCATCCTTTTCTGAAAAGCCTAGAAGAAAGAATAGATAAATGTAAAAGGAGTACCAAGAAATTAAAGGTACAACTACTATTCTACTAGACTGCAGTATAAAAGAAACACCCTACTTTACTTATGTGTATTTTTCTAAGTAACTGAATGCTAGACACCAGCTTTGTTGGCAAAAAATCAAATAAAAGAGTTTATCTACAATTTTGGACTGGTAATTTGGAAGTTATGATTGATCTTGACCAACCAAGAGAGATTTGCCTCTAAGTTTGGAAAGATCAGCTCTATAATAATTTAGAAACATAAGACTGAAAGTTACTTTGATTATTAAGTCAAATTCCCCACAATTAATGGGACTATCTAATTATGCTATTACATTCCTTTTTTCTTCTTTTTTTTTTATAAACTTAACAGTCTGGCTTAAAAGTGATATTTTTTTTGCTCCTTCTGGAAGACTGCTTCAGAGCTTGATTGTTCCAATGGTTTAGACTCTTCTCTTACTTTTCAGCTTAAGTTTCTTCATGGTCAGTTTATATTAATTTGTTCTTGTGCCAACAGTCTCCTTTACCTCACGTAGTTCTTTTCCCTTCCTGCTATTTACCCCTGATGTATTTAGAGAGAGCAGTCATCCACTCTGAGCCTTTGCTTGTTTTACCCAACTGAAATAACCTTCTTGTAAGAGTCTCCCCATCCCTCTGATCATCTTAGTCTGATACTGCACCTGTTCCAGGCTGTTTTTTCAATACAAAGAGAAGCACAAAATAGCACATAATAAATGATCTGTGGTGCTTTGAAATGTTAGCACGAATCCGAGAAAAAGTGTGCATACAATGCTGGAATTTCCTTGACTAGCATTATCCATTGGGCCATGCATGGGTCCCGTGCCTTATGGTTTTCTGAGCCATAACTCTTCACTGCAAGTCAAAGGCCTGTGCTGCTGAGGTCACCAAGAATGGGGATGGAACCCACACTGGGTTCCACCCAATGGAACCAGTCATAGCACCCACACTGACCAAATCTCAAAGATCCACAGCTACATAGGACACCAGTCCTCTCTTAATGTGGTAGTGTGGAACCCACAGTCAGTGACTGGCAAGCAAAACCTTCCCTGAACAGCAGCAGGGGAGGATTTCAGCTACCTTTAGCCAAACAGATTTAAGAATTGCTCTATCAAACTTTATCAAAATGATGTTGTCTGTGTTCACGTGAAGAGCCTCACCACCAGCAGACAGCAAGTGGAAATACCCTATGGGCGCCTATACACGAGCAGGGAGGCTGCTCCGATGCACTGGAATTCCAGCGCATTGGAACAGACTTGATTAATTGAGTCTGCTGGAGTGTGGCAATTACCGTACTCCAGCAGCCTCCTGCATCCCATGCATCAGCGTCCCCGCACTTCAGAATGGCAGTGGTGGAGTGCTTTATTTAAAGCTCGTTCAACAAGCTTTAGATAAAGCACCCCCACCACGATTTTGAAGTACAGGGACATGGACACATGAGATGCTCCAGGTGCTTTAATAAGAGCAGTTGTCAGAGCCACTCTAATTAAAGTGCTGCCTCCCACACACTCCTGGACCACATGTATAAACACCCTACATGATCCATTTACAAGATTTTTTGCAACCAGGCAGCTTGGAGAGATGCTTAAGGTCCCAAACAAGAAAAAGTGAGGGTTCAGTACACAGGCACTAAGCCATGGGCTAGACAGATGAAGGGGCTCCCACTACACCTCCAGCTGAAGCTTAGTTACTAGGTAGAAAGGAATACAATGTTCACAGGATCAGAAAGAATAAGATGCTAACTCTGTAAAGGCAGCAATGAGGGCACCAACAAGGGCCAAGGAATTGAAAGAAAAGAGAGAGGTCCTGATTCTGATTCCTGCTGACAACACTTGATGTATTTTATCCAATGATTTGTTAATGCAGAATGCATAAACAGTTCCTGGAGCAGGTACCAGAAACAAACACTCTCCCCACAAACTGGGTGTCCTCATTGCTGTATTAGTCATTGTCCCTTTTGCTTCTTCCCTCTAGCCCTGTAAATCTTACATTCCTGGCTGTACAGCTTCAACAGGTTTGTTGGAAAGTGCCCCAAGCCAGTGTATGATATTCTGGTGATTAGGGCACTCTCCTAATGAGGGCATGAATCCCTTTTGGATGTGAAGAACCTAGAACCCAGGGCTCCTACAGTACTGACAGCTGTGAGGGAAAAAAACCCATGACAATAAAAAAAAACCCTACACACTCTACCTGAAGCAACATCATGTTAGTTCAATCCAGCTCTGCAGCATCTGTGGAGATTGGGTGTTACAGCAGGACTTTTTGGCACTTCTAGTTAAAGCTGATTCAGTCTTAGATAAAAGTGCCCAAAAAGCCCCATTAAAGTGTCTGATCTCTACAGACATTGGGAAAGCCAGGTGTAACTAATGTACTGTCTCTTCTGGGCAGGGGCTGGGCTCAGTGCAGAAGCATGCTGAGTTTAAACCATTTTTCCCTCCCCACATCTGCAAGCAGTCCCAATTCGTGGGCAAGTCAACCAACCCCCAAGTTATTATATAAAGGAGAGCAACAATACTGCACACTAGGGGTGTGTGAAGCGGACAATATTTAATTCAGATTCGGCCAGATTCGGGGGACAGTGATTTGATTTGCTGATTCAGATCACTGTCCCAATTCAATTCAGCCAAATCTGAAGATTCGATTCTGATTCAGAGAATCAGCGATTTGGCCATAGACACAGTTTTGTATGGTTTTTCTATGTACCACGATGTACCAGGCATGGCTTGTGAATGCTGAGATGGTGGGGCAGATGGAGCGTTCCCTGGGAGTACTTCTGTTCCACTTTCACTACTGAGTACACGGAGGATCCCTCCCACACCCCAATGGCTTGGCAATTGGCTGCGGGGGGGATCCTGGGTACCCCCTTAGACCCAGGAGGCACCAGTCGCTGAGCCGGGGGGTAGTGGGGTCCCCCGCACACTCTGTGGCAGACCTGGAAGTGGACCAGAAGTACTTCTGACCCACTTCCGGGCCCACACTCCCGTGGAATGCTCTATCCACTGCACCATCTTAGTGTTCACGAGCTGTGCCTGGTACCTTAAAGTACGTAGAAGAAAAACCATGTAAAGCTGTGTATATGGCCAAATCAACGAATCTCTCCGAGTCAATTCGGAGGCTTCCGATTTGATTCGGAGAGATTAAAGGGTCTCCTGATTCAATTTGGATTCAGAGATTCGGCCACCAAATCGGGCCAAATCTCCTCCGAATCAAATCAGTGACCGAAGCTTTGTACAGCCCTACTGCACACCTATCTTCCAGAATATCCAGCTCTCTGGATTCTGTGTGGACAGAAACATCTAAGCCCCAGAGACTTGTGGGATTTCAGCTATAACCTCCGAGTTCAGCATCTCCCGTCAGCCTGCTCAAGGCTGCTTCCTGCTCAGTGCCATGCCTTTCTGAATTGTCCTTTGGAAACTACATAGGAAGCTTATAAAACTAATCCCATTTCTCGGACTCATCTCTATAGAGTCAGTGACTCATTTTTTAGGCACTCTAATTGCCTTTATAGGTCATGGAGATTAACCAACATGACTTCAAGCTCTGGATAAAATGGCTAATAATCTCTAGATACATGAAAGGCAATTTTAAGGAGTAGGGAGATATTACCCCAGTATATGGCTTTGCTGACATTATTGCAATACTCCTTTTTAAGAAGGACACTGAAAACAGGAGGGAATTAGAGAAGAACAACAAGCACATTCTGGGGCTCATTCCCTATACTCCCCCATACTGAGCTTTCTATCCAGCTTTAATTTAAACATGTAGCAGGGCCCTAAGGCAGCAATATCACACCATTTCTGGGATTTAGTGCATAGTGAGAGGTTCTTAGCACCTCCCCACGCTCATCTTGGAGGTTGTGTACACAAGCTACCCTCAGAGCCTGAAAAACAGGGTGTGCAACAAGGGATTCAGGAAGATAAAACTTCCTTAAAAAGCTTAATTTGTTTAACAGAGGACAATCATAGTCTATACATACCAGAACAGGGAGCAGATACTGATCCTAGAAGGTTTTTTTAAAGCTAGCAGGAAAAAGCATAATATAATCTAGTAGCAAGGAGCTAAATCAGCAAAATTCAACCTGGTGTTATGATGGGCAGTTTTACAGTGAAGGAAATAATTCCCAAGGATGATTACCAAGGCTGTACTAACATCTCCACCAAGTTAGTTGTTAAAACAGGACTGCATGCGTTTTGAAAAAGACTCAGTCACAAGTTTATTTGGCGAGATGCAGGAATTACTAGGTGAAATTATGTGACTGATATTATGCAGGTGAAAATAGATCACAGTAGTTTTTCTACTCTTAATCCATTTTCTTACCCCTCTATTTTAAGTTCTTATCAACAGACGTTAGAGTTTCAGCAGTAGTACAGAGCTCTTTTACACTAAGCAGACTGTTTAACAAGAAACCTTAGAATGTTGGGGGAAGACCCTGCATAGCCAGATATATGGCATTTTATAATGGTCCTGGGCAGCAGCCCAGAATCAGAAACTAATGAAGTTGACTTAACTCTACATTGCTTCTCCTTCTCCCAGAACTGTAAGTTTTGTGCATTTCAAAGACAGGGCAGAATATTTTTACCCTCTAATCTCCACATTTAAACAGACTGGAATATGGGTAAAGCTGCAAAAAAAAACTTACACTGTTTTGGAAAAATAAATAAACGAACTTTTGTGCCATATCTCCTGTATTTCCTCTAAATGGGTCTCCCACGCCCATGCCTCCCTCGCCACAGAAATCCTCCCTTTCCCTGCCCTTCTGCATGAGCCACCCCAGCCTGGGGCAGATGGCAGCCTAATTCTGGCCCTGAGCCCAGAGCTGGGGCCAAAGCAAGCACCTGCCCTAGGCTGATATTTGAATCTAAGCTGAGGCTCTTCCCCACTCTCCACCCCCCAATGTTGACTTAGGAAAAAACTCTGGATTTGAGTAAATGCAGTATATTGTTTAATACAGCTGAACCCCAAATGCTGTCAAGATGTAATTTATGTAGCTGAATTAGACACTTAGTAACTTAACTGCCTACTCTAGAAAAATGAAGAGTCCACTTACCAAATTGTTGCAGAGAATACACAGCATCTTGCATGTGGATCCAAAATCGGAGCTTCCCAAGGGATATTTTATCATATGACACTGTAAGAGGTAGCTCTGTCGTTGACCGGTTTATTATCTACATTTTGAAAGAAAACAATCTTTATAAAAATATGATCTACATATGTAGCAGTCATTATAAGGTTATTTTGCACTTTAAATCATACCGTGGTTTTATTACTGGTTAAACCTTTAGGATATTTAATATAGCCACTTTATTTTGCAAATGGAAATAAATACTGCTTACATTACTGCACTGCTTAATTTCCATAATAAAAAATAAAAACAGTAAGTTGAGAACCTGTACTAATCAGGTTTTTACATCATCTTCATTTCTGCAGCATCCAAGTACCTTCTGGAAGTGTTACATGTAGTTCATGTAGTAGAGCTAGACCCGGCCAGGTCAGGCCAGACCACATTTCCTTCCCTCCCCACAGGGCTGGGTTGAGGCCTGGTCAGGTTCCCCCCCACTAACCCCCCAGGGTCAGGCCACATCTCCTTGCCGCTCCTAGGTTCAAGGTTCAGCCAGCTTATGCTCCCTTCCCCACTGTGGGGACAGGCCATGCTCCTTTCCCTGCAGAGATGTTAGAACTGGCCTGTGACCCGACACCCTCTGTGTGGCTAGATAGTGCCCCATGAACCTACGCAGGCACTGGATCAGGATCACCAGCTGGATTCAGCCCATGGACAGACCAGGTACTGGCAGCCCACCAGGGAAAAAAGGTTGGGCTGTCAAGCCCATGGCTTTTCATGTCTAGTATTTACGAATTTTTGTTCCTAGGACCATTTCCTGAAGACAGTGTGTATAAGTACAAGGGCAGAGATGGAGTGGATTTTCTGTGAAAAAAAAAGTGATTCCCTATTTAAATATTAGGGTTAAATAAAAATAACTGTTCAACCTGGTACTGACCTTAGGCTGTATCTGCTGCTTAAACCTGAGGAAGGGCATTTAGCATCCAAAAGCCTATCTAACATCTCTCCCAACTATATAGATGGTCCAATATAAGATATTAGCAAACAAACCCTGCTTCTTGCATATTTTGTGAACCATCACGACTACCACACTACGACAGTTTTAAGGGAGCAAGCAGTTCATAACTTGCAAGCACGGACCTTACTTTGCATTTCCTGTTTTTCAAATGTTTAGCCACTCACCACATTTTGCACAGGCACAAAACACCACTGGAAAAATCTTAATTATGCATTAGTGAACTTTCTGAACATGTAACCAACATCTTACCTGTTCTTCAGATTAAATAACTGATTATTAGCTGCTGATACTTAATTATGAACTTCTCTGAGGTGGGCTGCTGCAATGAAAACTGTAACAAATTTCTAATAATAGCAATACTTTAAATTCATGTTATAATACTTCCAAAACATAAGTAAAAGACAGTCTACGACTCACCATTAAATCTTTCACTCTGTTGCTTAGTTGATCAATAAATAATATTGGAAGGTAATGCACGGTTTTCCCCAACTGAACCCTAGAATAGTCAAACATGGATTTAATGACTACATTGTTCTAGAAATAAAACTATTTTCTAGTCATGTTAGTATTAAGATATCATTTCTGGGCTCACCCATGTATATACTTTCATTGTGTTATCTGTTTTCAGACACGTACAACATAAAAGAAATCCCAGCCTAGACCTTCTTAATTACCTACATGTAATAAAGGGACTATGCTGTAAATGAAAATTAGACATTTGGGGTTCTCTTTTTTTTTAATTTCAATTATGAGGCTGGCAAAAGAAAGGCATGATAAGTTAAGAGTTCCAGGTATATATAAAATGTAAAGGAAAGATGAAGGAAATTGGCTGCGTGGGGGTATTTGCTAAAACTAAAACATGAACGTAAAAATGGCTGGCAAAGACAAGAAGCTGCCAGATCAGTAACGAGGCTGGCAAATACCCGCAACTGTGAAACTAAACCTATGAAATTAGTCTAACTTAGATTCTTGTACAGCAAGTCTTACCACAGAATTTGAATACTGAGCAAATGTAAGTGAAGTCCCCATGTCTTGTAAGTGCTGGGAAAAATTACATGTACATATCACCACTAGAGCCGCTCCATTTTATTGTAGACTATGCATAGATTTATTTGCTATCTGGTCATCTAAGTAGGGGTCTAAATGCCATAGTGGTACAAACACTTTGCCCTGTCCACACTACAGCTGCCACTGTCACCACTAGTGATATGTTTGTAATAGTGGAGGGATATATGCCTCACCAGTATAAATATAGCTCTGTCAAAGTCAACAGAGGTGCAGGGAAGAGCCAAGCAGGTACAGTACTGTAACATATCCCCTTCATAAACTTACTGAGATCCTTCTAGAAAAAGCTTGATTTTATTGCTCTTAATATGCTGACCAGAAAGCAGGTACAGGACTTCACTGCTCCAAAGGATAGAAACCTTCTTCTATGCTAAGAATGGCTAAAATATGAATGTCAGAACCAGGTCATCAGAGATTTGCCCGAGGTCAAATAGGAAGTTCATGACAGGGCTGGAAGCAGAATCCACATCTCCAGAGTCCTCATCTACTAACCTAATCCCAAGTCTATCCTTGATGTTAGCATCTTACACACTTTATTTTAAATTAAAAACCATTCTTAAGTAAGACTATTACAGCATTTCTGAACATCTAGAAGAATACCAGTCCCAGATATAAAACACGGAATTGGCACTGCTGATCTCCTACTAGGAATGTGAGCCATCCATATCCTGCATACATAATGTATCTAGATGGAAGCATTTTTAAGGTCAAGGGCTCACAGTTGCCTTCTTGCATTATTAAATTATATTTGTTGCACAGCAGGCACAATTACTTCCTTAGTATTTTGTAGCTGTATTGCTACATAAGAAGTGTTTTAAAGCATTTTGAGCTGCATGGTGAAATCTGATGAAGTCTTCATTTTTGGATTAAAAAAAATATATATCTAACAAGGGTCAAAGCAGTTTACACCAAGTGACTCAATTATTTAAATGCTGTTCACGTTCACAATCACTACTGAAGTGTAAGTAAAACGTTAACATACCCAGTCCTCTCTCACAAGCTCTGACTTTTAATTGTACACTTTAATATTATATTAGCACCGTGTGGGGTTTTCTGGGTTTTTGTTTGGTTTTTATGAAAGAGAAAGACCGGTTCAGTTTACACGGCTTAATCTATCAAAACAAACACATCATTGACTTACATCTTCATATATCGCTGAACGTCAGCTGGAAGAGAGGCTCCATCAAAAACAAAGTCATCAACCATCACATTCAATGTTAATCTTGATCTCCAATGTGAGACAGGCTCATCTAAGGCATTGGTCTGTTTTTCTGCTTCAATTTGCTTTTAAATAAGAGAAAAATGTAGATAATTATATATATTTGTGGCAAAATTAATTTAGAAAGACAAAGTTAAAAGCATTCAAATCCTGGACTGAGATTAGCTAAATCAGAAAATGGTTACAATTTAGACTAATCCATCAATATTTTTCTAGCTGTGCTGGAACTGAATATATGCTGATTGCTAGCTGAAACTAGAAAAAAATACAAATACATGGTCAGAAAGAGCTAAAGGGCAGATTTAACTGTTTACTTATGTTTGAAATATTTGTATGTTTGAATCCGGTATTTGGTTACTCTCAAATCCTTTTTCAAACAACAGGAACAGATTTTTAAAAAGCCTGAACTGATTCGATTTTTGCAGGTTAGTCTAACCTGCCTAGGTTGAACCACTTTGCAACCACACGGGACATTTCCTCTGGAATGAAGTGCAGGCACATGCCTGAAGAAGCTCAGATTAGAAGCTGGGAGGTGCTAGAGCAGCCCTCCCTTCCATTTCACATTGCTGGGCTGAGGCAGGAGGGTGGCCAGGCCTCAACATTACACTCTGACTAGGGAGAAGTGTAAACCCTAACCTGGCCTGCACTGTCCCAGGCTTTTCCCTGCTCACTGCTCAAGGGGCAGGACTGTTGCCAGCCCCCAGCCCCCAACCCCGGGGCCAGATCTCTGAGGCAAAGGTGGTGTGTGCAGTGAATCCATCTGTTGATCTCTCTGTCTACAAACCTGACAGGGCTGCAAACCAGCAGGGATCTGATAACACAGTGTTTATCAGCTGATCCACAAAACAAAAGCCTCTCTCATTAGTTCAAGCTCTTCTTAAACAGCTTTTTCCAAGGAAGGAACAGAACAACATTACCAGCTGACCTGTTGATTAGCTCCAAGAAGCCCCAAGTGGACACTGTTCTGTCTGCCTATCCCAATGCAACGGGACACACACACACCCCTCTAAGCATTAGCTAGCATACCACATGCCTAGGGTCTGTGCTGTGGGAGATGGGAGGGAGGGAGGGGGGAATCCCTGTTTGAGCAGTGAGGGAAGACAGGCAGACCCTGCTATGCCTGCAGTCTGCCCCAGGAGCTCTGGCTTGGGAGGAGAGGGGTGGGGCCAGCCCTGCTTTCTGGAGCAGAGATCCCAGCTCAGAGCTGCAAAGCATCTGGGATGTTGAGGGACTGTAGTTTAACCAGAGGGGTCTGGGACAGATATTTTATAAACCGGTTTGACCCGTATCAGTTAAGTCTGATACTACATTCAACCAGTTTATCTTAAACCAGTTTCAGCCATTTTAAAACTGGTTTATGTGCACCGAACTTATGCTCTGTTTAAACGTTTAAACCAGTTTCTAATCATTTAAACCAGTTTACGTGTAATGTCTGTCCCTAGCCCAGATGTTGATAGCAGCTTGATCTGTATCAGGATTTGGAAGACTGAAGCAAGACAAACTGCGTCAGGTTTATAGACCTGAATCTTTCTTAACACCATTTCCACATGTTATTTGTAACAATATCTTAGCTTCCAGTAGGCAGCTGACTGCAATCAGCTAGGATTTCTGAACAAAGTTGCTCAAGAAGAAGCCCTCATACCAGTGTTTGGACTGTGAACTCATACTCTTAAACTAAAGATAGCTTTGAGATTGTTTTGTTTTATTTCCTTTTATTCCTCTGCATTTTCATTTCTTTTGCCTCGGCCCACTGTGCCATATTCTAATATTTTCAGTGTTGAACTTTATCTAACATTAAGTGCTGTCCTAATATAAATCAAAATGCTGATGGGACCATCATTTCAATTTATTTCAAATTCCAAGAAAAAATAGGGTAGAATTTCCAAAAGTAATCCAAAAATCTTTATGCCTAATACTGAAGTATTATTAATGTATAATATCCATTAACAGTGGAAACCTGGATCTGATTATACAGGATGGCATTTTATCCATTATTGCTGCCTAGTTTTGCTGCTGAATACTCACTATGACCAAAGTGTCCATTTTACCCTTGGTTCCCCTTTACAAAAACATGAATAGTTTAATGGAGCTGGTAAGAAACCATGCTTTGGCCCCTTATTAATAGAAGAATTAAGTTCAGAATCATGCTTTATACATGTGACATCATTTAGATCAGAATTCACTGTATAAAAACCATGTTATCATGGCAGTGCCACAGGAAAGAAGACTTTTCCAGTAGGAAGGTGAGCTGGGGCGAGACAGCTGGAGAAGCTGCATCCCCCCACCCCGTGTTGCAGCAGGGAAGGGGGCAGAACTGGCAGCAGCATGGATGCAGCTTGCAGCTGTTCAGCCCCGGTGTAGCTGCTCACTGGCTGAAAGCTTAGCCCGTGCCACAGCCTGGGGAGGCTAGACGTTTTCAACCTTTTTTAATAAGTGTATCCCTGGCGGCCCCTTTTTTGGTAAGTGTACTCCCATGTGGGGGGGGGGGAAGTGGAGAACAGCTGGACATGGAAGCTGGGGGGGTGGTGAACAGCTAGACATGGACACGGGGTTGGGAGGGTGGCGAAGCGGCGGCTGCGCAGCGTCCGTGCAGCCCAGCTCCTATGAGGCAGCAGTGTGGGATGGCAGCGCTCTGTCCCCACATACCCCTGGGACCTTTAAAGTAACCCAGCTGACAACCCCTGGGCTAGGAGATGGAGAGAAGAAGCAGCAGCAGCAAAGGTGCAACTGCAAGTTGCTCAGCCATGGTGCAACTCCTCACTGCTTTGCTTGAGCCCAGGTTCAGCCCTCAAGCTCTGCGGACCAGATCCAGTGGTTTCATAGGCCAGATATGGCCCCCTGATCATATGCTGTCAACTCCTGATGTAGGGTACTTGCCTTTTCTGCCTCTCACAGCTGTGCAAAATGACTTAGTTTATACACTGCCATAACAGATTCTCCTTCTTAAGTCACCACTAAGTTATTGCGACCCCTAATAAATACTGATTGCTGTACACTTGCGTGTCTGCCTTTTAACAAGGACTTCAAGTAACAGATCTGACTTTTTACAGCAGTGTAGATTGAAAAGGATTTCTCTCTTCAAATGTACCACTGCCAGACATAAGATTGTAAGTGCAAGGGCCAGGAACATTTTCACACGGTATGAGTTAAATTGAAGGTTTGCAATGGCTACATTGCCACCACACTGTATCAGAAACTTACCAACTGCCACAGCTACTTTCACACCACTACTTTCATTCTAAGCACATCACTAAATTAAATTGTCTACAGCCAAGTTCTACATTACAATCAAACCTGTTCTGATCCTACCAAATGGGATGCAAACCTTAAGGATCTGGAGCACAGATTTCAACAATTACAACACAACCCCAAAACTGGAGCCACTCAAATCAGCAAAGCCAGACTCTAACCTGCTTCAACACTGACCCCTGGACAAGGAGAACAGAGTCCCTCTGGTTGTCACCTACAGCCCCCAGTTTGAACACCTATGCCACATCATTTATGGTCTCTAACCACCCTGGAAAAGGATAACCATCTCAAAGTAGGCATGGGGGACAAACCAGTTCTGGCTAACAGACAGATCCCCAAACTCAAGTGGTATTCCTTAAGCAACAGGCTACTTAACTCCCAGTCTCACCGAAGCACCAGGCCTTGCAATGGACCCAAATGCCTTCTGTGCCCCAACATCAATGCTGAGTACTAGAGGTACGCGAAGCAGGCCCTATTTGATTCGGATTTGGATTTGGGCCAAATCCGGGACAGCGATTCAATTCATTGATTCAGATCATGGTCCCTGATTCAATTCATCCGAATCTGAATCTGAAGATTTGATGCTGATTTGGAGGATCAGTGATTTGGACATAGACACAGCTTTAAAAGTTTTTTCTACATACCTCAAGATACCAGCACATCTTATGAATGTCACGATGCTGGGGCGCATGGAGCACTCCGCAGGAGTGTGTGTCCCTCCCCGTGCTCTGCAGTAAATCCGGAACTGGACCAGAATTATTTCCGGTCCACTTCCAAGTCCACTGGGAAGCGCGTGAGGGAACCCCCCTGCGCCTCCCCAGCTCAGTGATCAGCCACGAGGGGATCCCGGGTGTCCCCCCCAGACCCAGGAGGCACCAGTCATTGAGCGGGGTGAGTGCAGGGGGGGCCCTGCATGCTCTGCAGCGGACCCGGAAGTGAACCAAAAGTGCTTCTGGTCCACTTCCAGGTCTGCTGCTGAGCACAAGCCCTCCGCGCTTCTGTGGGACACTCCACGCGCCCCATCATTGCAACACTCGCAAACCGCCTGCTACCTAGAGGTATGTAGAAAAAACATTTAGAGCTGTGTCTACATCTGAATTGCCAAATCTCTCCAAATTGATTTGGAGGGTTCCGATTCAATTCAGAGACATTAAAGGGTCCTCTGATTTGATTTGGCCACCAAATCGGGCCGAATCTCTGCCTAATCAAATCAGGTACCGAAGCTTTGCACAGCCCTACTGAGTACATCATCACTGAACTAAATAACATGGCTTAAAACATCTGAGATTTTCTCCTGCAACTCCACCAATGTCATATATGCCATCACCTCTCCTCTACTGTCTACATTTGGCAGTTTGGGTAATCCCTACATTACGAATGAACGAACATCTGACATCAACTGCAGAAAGACATGCAGGCCTGTAGCAGAACACTTTAACCTCTGCAGACTCTTCATCGCTGAGGGCACTTGTTCTCAGATAAATTTTTTAAAACCTGATTTGAACAGGAAATTGCAGAACAACAAATCATCCAAAGACTGGATTGTGTTAGGCCTGGTTTAAACAGGGACTATAGATTCAAATCCCATTACCTTGGTTAGCTTTGGTGGCTCCTTTGTTCTCATAAGCTTACTGCTTGTTTGCTTGTCCCTCCCTGTACTGCCCCATCTCCCTCATCTTTTGTATTCTAATTTCTCTCTTAATCAGCTGCAGTGAAAGAACGTGCAGAAAGCAGACTATAAAGTGAGCATCAGCTCACAAAAGCTTGTGCTATATACAGCTACTCCACGCTTAATGTCATAGTTACGTTCGTGAAAAATGCAAATAAATGAAACAATGTTAAGTGAATCCAATTACATGTCGGTAGTTACCTACTAGCAGGCAGCAGCCAATCAACGTTATAACCAAACATTGCACAACTTTAAATGAAAATGTTCTCTAATAGATCAGTGACATAATAATGAAACAATGTTAACCGGGATGACGTTAAGTGAGGAGTACCTGTATATATCCGCTTTGGTTAGTCTATAATGAGGGTGTCAAACACACAGCCTGTGAGATGGATCCAGCCCACAAAGCCCTATAATCCAGCCCAGGATACTGCCCCTTTTGATGCAACAGACCAGCTCCCCTGTGCAGTGCCCAGGAAGTACGCTGCCCACAGCGCTTGCTTGGGCTGCACCACCCAAGCTGCTTGCTGCCAGTCCTGGGCTGCATCACCTCCACCTCAGTGCATGGCATGGCCTAGGATGTGACCCCAGTGAACAATGTAAGCAGCACAGCCCAGGACTGGCAGCCAGAGAGACAGCCTGCTGGGGCCAGGTTCCAGGCTGCACTGCCCACCGCAGTGGGCCAGTCCCAGATGGGACTGCCCATATTTCAGCAGGCAACACAGCCCAGGAAGTAGCTCCAGTGAGCACTGCAGGCAGCACAGGCTGGGACCAGCCCCAGGGCTGGCATCTTGGCCTGGCCTGGCCGGGTGCCACCTGTGCTGGATCAGCCGGGGGGGGCAGCAGCAGAAGGGGAAGAGATCCATGGTTCAGCCCATGGACCATGGATGCTGAACCACACTTCTCATCCTATGGGCCAGATGAATATTGAGTGTAAAACCACTGGTTTATAAAATGCAAATCTACCCTCCTTTCAGTAAGTTTCAGCACCATACATCTTAGCTTTTGCAAGGCTCTCCCTAAAAAGCACTACTTTAGTCACCAGAGGGCATTTATTTTAAGTCTAACATGAAGCAAAGTACATTTAGAAATCTCCCTCTCCTTAAGAACACCTCTAATTCAGGCTGCAGAAATCACCTGCTCAGCTTCTGCTATATGTTTCAAATAAAGCCAAATAATCACTTTGAAACAGTGCCCTAACTACCCCGGCCTTACGAGGGTACTATATGCAAGTGGATACCATCAAATCATTTGCTTAAGGTAAGAGCTTGAAGCTGCAGCTAATTTCAGTATTTACAGTAACATTTGAGACCTAGCAGAAAAGTCAAGGTTGTATCAGGCTATGCTAACAACAAAAGGATGCATCTTCCCTAATCTAGGCCTGAACACAATCAAAATAGCCCACAATCATTGATAGATCATCTATATTCAAGTTAACCAGATGTAACTTCAGGTCTGCCCATTGTCTTTGGAAGCTGTTATATTCCCTCTGTGATATCACTGCTCTATAATAAACAGTACAGTTATTTCCAATATACCAGAAATCTGATAGACAACTTGTTCAACACATACACAGTAAAACCTACATTTCTGCTATATTTTGGCAAGAAACCTTGAAAATATAATCAATGAAGTGTCTCAGTTCATTCGATCTAGATTAGAAGGCCTTTTTCCAACTTGCAAACATCTCTTCTGAAATCTTTTACATACAACAAAAACACTGTGAATTTTAATCAGGCCGAAAATAAGTGACATACTGCTGGATTGGCCAGCAAGTTAAATTTATTTGTCCTTCTAGCCTAAACAACTAGTAATGAATTACATGATTATGGCCTACAGGTTTCATGTCTTCAAAATCACATGTCCAGCAAGAATGTTTCTTAAAATTCTTAATGTTAATCTTGCAATGCATACATTGGAAGATGCTAAACAGCTAGCTTTAGTCTGGCTCAAAAGTGAGGCTGGCTTGCCCTTCAGATGTAGGGAACAGCCTGTAAAGCAGCTAAAGAACCCAAATCTCCCTTCTAGTTTTAAAGAACATGACATGGTTAAGGCCCCTAAAATCTGTCTGCACCACAGATGAAGAACTCATGTCCTAAGGTAGTATTTCACAAACTTTTCCATTCAACAAACCTTTATTCAAAACCAGATTTTCACCACCCACTCTTCATATTCACTAAGTAAAAACCATGGAATAGACAAGCATAAATACATTTGTGTTTTGGGAATAAAAAAGACAAAAAATATGCACTCTTGAAAGGAAGCATGTGCAAGGGAGTGATGTTTTCCTTGCTCTAGTTATAAAGCTTTCCATAATTCACCACATCAGACTACCTATCAGGACCTCTCCCACCAGGGTTAAATCCCGTTGATAAACATTCTCCTAAGGCATTAGTTGTATGGTTGCAATCAACTAGACCGGGTGTGTCCAACCTTTTTGAATGTGGGGCTGGATCATGAACTTTTTAGTACCCAGTAGGCACGTGAGCCATATTCAAAGACCTCACAGGAAGCGGTGAAATTCAGCAGGTGAGATTCTATGGCCTGCGTTACACTGGACGTCAGACTGGATGAGACAGAATCTTACAAGGGTGCCACAGAACTTCCCATCGCTTCCACCTTTAATGGGGTCCTTTTGAGTTATAAGAACAAAGCTTCTTATGGATGTACAGGATGGATGCACAAAGCTTCTAATGGATGCATGGGAAGAGCTGAGCAAGGGCCGTGATGCTGCAGCCCGCACATGCCGGGCTCTACAGGTGGAGCAGTCATGGGGCAGGGATCCAGGCCACCCAAGCCTCCCGCCCCAGACCCCGCCATGTCTTGCAAGCCCGCCTGGCAGCTCCCAGCCCAGAGCCAGCAAAAAAATAAAAAGGGGCTTCCTCTACGGGGAGGGAGGAGGCGGTGGAGGAAGCGGAGGCGGCGCAGCAAGCCCGGGCTGTGAGCCGGGCAAGGAGCAGCGCCCAGGCAGCCCTCGGCTGCAACTTCTCCGCCCACCGCTGGGAAGATGAACCATGCAGGTGAGAGTGGAGTGGGGCAGGTGCGGGGGCCCCAGGATGATGCCTCCCTCTCCCCAGCCACAGCCCCAAGGGGCAGAGCCAGATGCAAGTGGCGATTTAGTGCAGGGGAAGCTGACCGGGGAGGGTCTGGTGGGGTTTCGTCCCCGCTCCCTTCGCCCCACGTGTGCCCAGCCAGGCTCCGCTTGCCATCCATGGTGCTTGGCAACGCAAGCTCTGCCCAGGACCGCCCCACGCCGCACTGATGACCCATGCTTTCACTGTCGGCTACTCCTCTTCCCACACACACCGCATCGGCAACATTAAGCTGATGCGGTGCATGTAGGAACCCTGTCCCTTCCCCAGCCCTTCAGCAGCCATTAGGAAGCTGCTGAGGAGCTGGGGGAGGGACAGGGGGTGGGAACAAAAGTAAACAGCGTTTACTTTCGTTTCCTATCGCAGCACCGTGGGCCACAGAAAATGGCTTGGCTGGCTGCATGGTGGCCTGCAGGCCGTGTGTTGGACAAGCCTGAACTAGACCCATCCAGTTCCTCCTGACTGGAAACTTGCTTGTAGTGCTCTGACCAACACTCCTCCGACCCACTCCTCTGACAAAACAACCATCTGCTCTTTTACATATTAGTCTCCCTTTGGCACTTACAATTATTAAAAGCCACCTGCTATTTTTTTTTAATAACATGAAAAAAACACCTACCTCGGTTGCAGATTCTCCAGTGAGAAGGTTAATTTCTTCTGGTTTAGGAACCATATATGTGGTTAGAGGGCTTACTATATGCACTTGTTTGCCATCGTGCCAAGGCAGAATGCCCGCATGGTGAAGAAATATATATGCATACAATGTGCCATTATTTCGAGTTTTCTTTGGTACAGAGACATTGACTGTTCTAAAATACAAAATAAATACATAATAAAGTAGCATAGTAATATCTGCTGAAATAAAGACTACTATTTACTTTTTAAAGCGATACAATTGAGCTTTAAAAAGCATATTCAGAAAGGGCAAGAAAATTATCATCTCTTTTATATTTATATTAGTTTTACTAGAGACTAGTCCAGCCATGAACACTAACTAGCCTGAGAAGAAGGATACATCACAATAAAGCAATGCTACCTTCTAATACTGGTTTGCTTGAGATGAAGTTTAACATGAGCAACAACAAAGGCCCTTCTATTAGTATAAGTATAGGGGGGAAAGTGAGTACCTGAGAGACTAGCCTGAAAAGGAAAAGGCAGTTTTCTTCCTAGCTAAAACCCAGTGAAACAGCACAGGCTCTAAAGTAGAATGGTTGCTTAGTTTTATGAAACGCATGTATCTAAAATTCCTAAAATGTTAAACCAACAGTGTATGCTTCTGCACTGTAACTAGACTAAAATTGTACACACTTTCTCTATAGATATTCCTTTATTAGTATTCAGAAGTAACTACATACTTCAAGAACAAATAATTATATCACTGTCAGCACTGCAAAACTTGCAACTATATAGGAGCTACATAAAGAAGGATAACACTGAATTTTACCTTTCAAATTTGGATTCAAGATCAAAATCCTCCACGTTCAAAACAAGATCTATATTACTCTCAGCACCAATGTTTGACCGTGTAGTGGTATACACACTCAGCTGAAAAAAAGGATAAAATCAGCACATAGATTAAAAAAAGTTATTTCATGCCAGCAAAGTCACCTTGCACATCTTTAGCAGTTTCACTAACTTTCCCCTCATCAAGCTGCAAAACTATGGCAGCAGGTTACAAAGAACAGAGGAGACAATCAACCAAAAAAAATTAATTAGAAAATACAAAACATACTATTTTTGTACCCCCACAGATCATTATACACAGGATACCAATATGTACAGATACAAGGGTCTAACAGTGAAATAAACAGGTCTTTTTCAAAAAGCTGGGTATAACATTACAAACACACACAGTTGAATCTAGGTGTGCACCAATAAAGATTTTTTAGGCCAATACCAATGGCTGATTATTAATGAGCCATACTGGCCAATACTGATCCAATTGCCCATACGCAGCCCAGCAGCTTGGAGAACAGTGTCCAGCTGGTAAGTCTGTTGGGGGACGGGAGGGGGGAGTGGCTCCATCCCACTTGTTGCCTTGCTTCACTCTGCCCCAGCTGGGTAGCACCTGCCCCTGCTCCAGCTCCCCTCCTCCCTCACCATGGGGGCCTCAATATGCCCCCGCTTTCCCCTCCCCCCCACCCCCAACAGACTTAGCAGCCAGACGCTGCTCTCTAAGCTGTCGGACTGGCTGTGTGCGTGCTGTAGCTGCGCTTGTGCATACGGTATTTATTGGCGGCATTATCGACCACATCAGCCAAAAACAGCTGATTGCTGATAATGTCAATTTTCCTTTTATTGGTGCTGATACGATATGGACCAAGGTATCAGTACACCTCTATTTGAATCCCAGGTAGGAAACCTGATATCAAGAAATTACTAATACAAGCCAATGCCCGTGGCTCAACTCTACAGCCAAATCCTCTGGGAGAACAAAGAAGCCTACCCCAAAATGAGAGGGGAATGCTAGACAAGCTTTTGAGCACCAAAGGCACAAGGAGTGCCCGTTCCTACTGCAGCTGCTTCCCAGTCTGGCTCTGTACACCCCTCCTGGAAACAGGTGTATGTGGCAGGTTCACCTGGTGGCAGCTTAGAGATAAAGTAGACAAACGGAGATTTAAGAATGGTGACTCCCAACCCCAGTGCCGTCATATTCAGAAGAGTTATGGAGGGGTGCCTTGAATCTAAAAAAGGTCTAAGAGTAGGCAATCATTGATCCTCTGGATCATGGTGTACATGTAAAAGGTCTAGTCAGGTACCTGATGAATCTGCTTGTATGTAGTCCTGCACCAGTTACACCAAGACCTTTAGCATGTAAATCTAGGCAAGGCTATGGAAGAGTGGAGGCTGCCTAAGATCTACCATCCACCCTTTAGACCACTGAGACAGAATCCAAATGTCAGACCAAGTCCAGGTGTTCAGTGCTTCAATGGCTGTAGCTTCTGCCAGACAGCAACAGATAAGTACTGCTGCTGAATGTCTGACACCTCAGCAAGGTATGTTTCTGTCACGGTGATGTCCCTTAGTCTTTCTCCAACCAAAGAGTACCCACAAGGCAGTGGAAGCTAGGGTTTTGAGGCGCCCTATATTCATCTTACTCTGGAGGTTGTGACATTGTGGCATTTTAGTATTTGATAAGAGCTACCCTGCCACCAATTGCCCCATCATGTTGCCACCAGGCCCTCCAGTCTGATGCAGTTTACAGTCATGCCCAGGACCAAAAAAAAAAGCAAGTCCAAAAGGACAAGTCTACTCTGTGGATACAAGAGGTCCCACATTCAAATGGAGCCATGTCATGCGTCAAATATTCCACTCAATGGCGCATGTCTTTTCAGTCTGCCTTTTTAAAACTGAGGGCCCTGCTACATGTTCAAAATACAGCTGGATAGAAACTAGCTACAGGGTTGGCACACAGTGTCAAGCACTAACTTTATAGCTGGTTGGCTCTTTTTATAGATGGATAGTCATTTTTCTCGTGTGATAATTCCTTGGCATGTGCGGCCAGTCTAAATTTATTGCGCAACTAACCAGTAAATTGTGCGATATATGCAACATATGGCAGTGGCCATAGGAACTGCTAAGCATCAGCATTATGTACTTAAGCATGGTAAGTTCAGGAAATGCCAGAACTGACATGACCCGCACATCCTATATTCAGCCCCCACCGTATGCATTATGATAGGCCTTGAACACATCTCAGAGTGTGTTTTTTTTCCCTCTAGAGCAGTGTTTCTCAACCTACGGGTCACGACCTAAAAGTGGGTGGCAAGAATATGTGAAAGGGTCACAAACAAGCTTTAAAAGTTGATTTTCCTCTAAAGGAGAAAAAGGTGGGAAATAGCACGTTTTCCCTTGACAGACTGCAACCCCCCATGCCCCACACACACACTGGGGGGGCTGGGAGCAGCGGGTTGGGAGCAAGGGGGTCAAGGGCCTGCTTTCTCCTTAACCTAATTACTGGGTCGGGACTGGCCATTGATGTTTAGGAGTCCTGGTACGAAAAAGGCTGAGAAGCACGGCAGTAGAGCGTACCCGGCTCTTCAGGGTGAATGTAACACAGGAAATAAGCCCAGGCGCTGCAGTAACAGCAGGATTTTTGTTAGGCCCCTTTGGCTCTCCAAGTCAAGCCATGTGCGCACGGGGCACCCTTGCCACTGAGGCTCCTGCCCTCAGCCTCGCCACAGAGGCCTGCGCTGGAGACGCTATCCTGCCCCATTCCGGGGCTGCCACGGCAACGGGGGTTCCATGGGGACCGGTCCCCCATTCCGCGGTCGCCATGGCAACGGGGCCGGCGCTCACCTGCAGCTTGGGCCGCCGCGCCAGGTACGGCCAGATGCAGGCGGCGGCGGCGGCGGGGCAGGGCCGGGTGTAGACGATGCCATACATGACCCAGCACGTGTGCACCACGTACACCGCGAACACCCCCACCACCAAGCTGGTGAACTTGCTCCGGCTCAGCATGGCCCCGCCGGTGTCCCGTCCCAGTCCCCGTCCCGCCCCCCGCTCAGCCGGGCCGCGCCTGGCCGCCGCAGCCACCGCCGCGCCCCGGCATCCTCAGCTCCGCCCGTTGCGCCTCACTTCCGGGCGGCGCCGGAAGCCGGTGTGCCCGGTCCTGTCCCCGGCCGCCGCGTCAGTGCGTGCCGGTCACGTGCCCCGCGCGTCATCGCGCACCGCCAGTCAGCTGGTGGCGCAGGCAGAGCCCGCGGGTGTAGGTTAGACTCTCCGCCCCGGAGCGCTTCTCAGAGCCCCACCCGACAGGGAACAGGAACAGTAGCAGTAGTGGCCTAGAGCTGCAAGAAGGGGACACTTAGGTTGCAGGTGAGGAGGACTAGTCTATGAGACCGGCCAAGTGTCTTGTCTGTACATTGCAGGTTAAGCTAGAGCAACGCCCTTAAAAGTGCATGCACTAAAGCTGAACGCTTCACATCACGTGGGAACCAGGACAGCCAGAGCTGCTGCGCAGGAGACTAGCAATGCAAGTATAGCAAGACTGCTCCAGCTTTAACCCTCAGTTTAAGTCCCTCCACCTCTACCAGTTCATACGCATGTCAGAATTATAACAGGGCTGCTCCTTTGGGCTTCGAAGCAACTAGAACAGGCCGTGTAGTAAAATGCCTATCCCTGGAAACACTCAAGAGCAGGTTAAACAGACACTCGGCTGAGATGATTTAGTCAGGTATGGCAGGGCTCAACTCCATGACTTTGTGAGGTCCCTTCCAGCCGTACTTGGCTGTGAACCTAGGATGAAGCTGTTTTTATCTGGACTTTTCTAACTTAAAAGCTGAGCAAAATCCCGCCCCCCCCCCCAAAAAAAACCCAGCGACAATTCATTGC
>NW_017729006.1:54865560-54872334 GCF_001723915.1 Gavialis gangeticus | reverse complement strand
CCCAGCCACAATTCATTGCTGAGATCTTAAGATAATGCTTCATTTATCCACCAAAGCTAGGAAGGAATCCCAAACTTCACACCTGTCTCCATAGCTTTGTCTCTCCCTTACTTTTATTTTCCTTTTTACAGATGATTTTCACTCATTTTGGCTTAATTGTAACCAGATTTGCGTGTAGTCCTTGCATTTACTTTGTCACTTCCCTGCTACTGTTCTCAGCACTGTCATCACATACTTTCTCTGTGCTGTCCAGCTCTCTGCCCACAGGTATTTCTTTATTCATTGCCACAGCCTTTCCCTGTTTCTGTTTTCTGAGCATTGAAGCCAGTCTTTTCAGTTACTGAAGACACTCAATCTTCATTATTCAAAGATTTTATGCCAGCTGTGCCTACCTCAATCCCAAAAGTTTATTTCTTCAGGTATTCAGGTGGAGTCCACCCTTCAGGTAAAGTCTTCTGTCAGTAAATGCATCCCAATAGTCCAGCATCATAAAGTCTCCTTTATACCACCAGTCCTTACACCCATATTTCCTAAACTCCTGATACTTTTTTCTGGATTAAAGTTGATAGCACACTTTTTTGTTAAGTCTAAAAAGACACATATTTCAAAACATGACGTGCCATTTCCCTGCCAGAAGAAATCACACCAGTGCTGAAGAAGTTGTGTTAAACACAGAAGCACCAAATACATCTTTCTTTAAGTAAATAATTTGTCTTTGTACCGATGGATCTTAACCTCTTTCACTTCAAGGTTTCCCTCCATAACTTGTCTGAATTTCACAACACCCCAGTTGAAAATCACCAAGATAGCTGTAAATACAGAAAAGATATGGAGGGAGTCTTAAGGCTAAAAAAAAAAAAAAATCACTGATCCAGCAGGTGTCACTTAAGGGTGGCAAGGGCAGGACCCCACCCTGCTGTGCCCTGCTCTTTCACCGTATGCCTTCCCCCTCTCTAATCTGTACCGCTGGGGGCAAGGGCAAGACCAAGGGAAGCCCTCCCCCTCCACTGAGGCTGTTTGTTCAGGGTCTTGCATGCCAGTGACCACCCCTACCACCCCTTCTGCCTGTGCCAGGAATGGAGTGGGTTGGAGTAGAGGGGACAAGGTAGGCTGCAAGGTGTGGCTTCCTCTGTGCATCCACCTACCTGCTCACAGCAGAGGGTACCACTGAGAGGAGGAGGGGGGCAGATATTCAACAAAGATTACTGGGAGACTTCATCTTCTCAAGCCTGGTGTTGTCGTCCTCTTTCTTTTCTGTCTGGACTCTTGTACTCTAATTTATCGCAATGTCAGGTACAATAAGGGATTCTCTCTCACTCCCCTCACTTTCCTTTTCAGCCACATAACCTCACTTGCAGTAGACAACACACCTTTTTATTTTCTGGATCCACACACTAAGGGCAAGTAGATGAGAATTCTATAATAATGAAGATCTAATTATATACCTTAACATTTCCATTCTTTTTTAAAATGTAAAGATGTGTTATTATCATGTTTCAGGATAGTGCAATTAACTGCTTTTTAGTATAATTTGTTTTAAAAACTTAATATGCTATTAGATTACAAGTTGTTTACTCACACCAAAGTATTTTTGTTTTCCCTTTTTTACAGATGAACCAGTATGATCACCCAAAACAGTGATTGTCAGTAGGGTGTTGTGGGATCTTTTTAAGGGTGCCACTCATTATTAGCACTGTTAGGTGTGCAAACACCTACACACTACTCGCAAGATAAACACAAAAAATTCAGATAGGAATCCTTAGCATCAAGAACATTTTGACCTGGTGTGGTCTTTCTGACTTCTTTGTAACCTAATATTCACTCTATTATAATTTTTCCACAGTCAACAAAAATAAAAACGACAAAAAACAGAGCAAAAGCTAAGAGCTGGCAATTTCCAAGGTATGCCTTAAATCTAGAAAGATTCAGAACCACCAATTTATAGTTTGCACCCCTGCCATAACAAAAGGCTGAAGAAATCTTGCTCAGTAATTGTTGCGTCATGTCTATACATTCCGGTTAAGCTAGAGCATTACTTTTAGGAGTGCATCCAATAAATCTGAAAATTTCAAATCGTGGAAACCAGGATAGTCCTAACTGCCATGCAGGAGCTTTTAGCAATAGAAGTACAGTAGAGCAAGACTGCTCCACCTTTACCCTTCTTCATCCAAGGTCAAAGTTGGGTCAGTTTAATTCACTCAATCTCTACAAGCTCATACATATGTAATAATTAGAACATGACGGCTCCTGTGTGGTTCTAAGCAACATTTTGTGTCCTTTTGAGGCACTCTGAGTATGTTTGTTTAATGCTTTTAGATTTCTCTGCTCTCTGAGCTCTACTCCTCATGTCAGAAGATGATGACCAAGGAAAGTGTAGGCTCCTTCCTGAATGCAGTGGGCAGTTTGATGAAAGGTCATGCAGAGAAGGCTGAAGCATTTAGTGCCTTTTTAAAAAAAATGTATTTCAGGCTGCACAAATAAGGTCAGCTACTACATGATGAACAGAGCTGGCAGCCAGAAAAGAGGAAATAAACAGCTGAGTAATGAAAGAACAGGTTATGGACTACTTGGACAACCTGGATGTTTTTAAGTCCGTAGAACCAGACAAGATTCATCCTAGAGTAATCAAGGCATTTGCTGAAGTTATTGAAGAGTCACTGGCAATTCTGAGAACTCATGGAGATTGAGTGAGGTCTTGGGCATCTAGAAGAAGGGCAAAGATAGTGCCCATGTTTAAGAAAGGGAAAAGAGGAAATCTAGGAAATGATAGACTGTATGACCTTGAAACCTGGAAAGACAATGAGGCATGTCAAAGAAACAATTTCTAAATGCCTGGAGGAGAAACAAAAGTGACAGGGAACAGCCAGCTACATGGATTTGTCAAAAGCAAGCCACTCCTGGCCAACCCAATTTCCTTTTATGACAAGGTGATGAGATTTTTTTTTGTATTTGGAGCAGGAAATGGAGAAGAGAAATGGACAGGACTCTTCTTCAGCAAAGCTTCTGACACCATCTTCCCCTCTTCACCTCCCCACATTGTTAGGAACCTAATAGTCTAGACTAAACTACTAAAAGGTGGACACAACTGGTTGCAGTCACGTTCAATTCAATTTCAATTCATTAAGGATTCTGGCTAAATGCCACGCTCCTGAAAACAACATAACATGCATATGACCATAATATAAATGAGTTCAAACAAAGTAACCAAACTACAAATATTATACTAAAAATAGTGCCCACCAACATAAAAACTTTAATATATAGTATTAAATCAAAGACATGAATCTATAATATTGTTGTACATAAATCCACAATTAAGAGAATAAAATCAAATCTAATGTTAAAATTTATCACTCGTATCAGTAATAAAGGATATTTAACTCTAATCGCCTTAGCCGATTAGCAAAAACTGCAAGACTGTTTACTAAATTTGGATGTATGCTGTAAAAGCCAGATTAATTTCTCTCCGTTTGAAATATCCACAGAATAATTCTCTATCAATTTCCACAAGAACGGTAATAAATAGTTTTTCCTTGTGTCATTATATAAAAAACATTCTAAAACATAGTGGATAATATCTTCCAAAACTTCTAGACAGACTGAACAACATCTTTTAGCCCTTGGAATGGAAAATCTACAGCCAGAACAGCTGTGGGCATCTGTTTGGTCCCAAGTCTAGTCAAAGAGGATCACCATTTATTATTGAGATCCAACTGTAAATACCTTTCTCCCCCCAATCTGATTTCCAAAGTGTATGTAAAGGGGCAATACGAGTAGCCCTAGCCACTGCAAAAACATTCTGCGTGGCAATATCTCGTATCCTCTGGAAAACTCAAACTTTTTGTATGAGGGAGAAAAATCTTTCATTATCTTTGAGGTAGTATCCCACCCCAGAAAGTGCAAGAGTACAAGAAGGAAAAGCTAACCAGGGTGATTGGAGAGGAGGGGGATTATTAATATCTTCTATATAACATAATTTAAGCAGACAAGATGGTAAAAAGGGCAGGATTTTAAACCAAAATCCTGCTATTTTAATATAATATTAATTAAAATAGAATTCATTCCCATCTTTCGTCTCAACAGAGATGCAGGAATTGAAGGAGGAAGAGCCCTAAGAAACTTGTTCTGAAGTATGTCTACATCATTACTAGCAGCATAACCCCATACTTCAGAGCCATAAGATCTAAAAGGTAGCTTTGGCTTATATGCTGATATAGGAGCTTGGACTGATTGTGCTGCTGTGGTTTCATAAAATTTCTTTATAGCCACAGCTGATTGGGCTGCCTTAGTTTTAATTGACTAAATATGTTTCCATGATGGAGAAGCTGTGAATAACACACCCAAATACCTATAGGTTTTGACAACTTCAAGTTTGGTTCCCCCCATATTCTATGGATATTTCAAACAACTTCCCCAATAAATTATGAGAAATCCAAAATAATGTATCCAAATTATTTTGTCCACAAAGTTGCTCAAAAGTTGTACTTGCTCTCTGTAATCCAGTAGGGGTTCTGGACAGTCATCTGCATACATTAAAATAGGGATCGGGGTTGCTAATAGTTTTGTGAGGATGAAAATGTGCATCCTGCATATTTCAAATAATGCTATTCATTTAAAGATTAAATAACAAAGGGGCCAAAATACATTCTTGTCTAACCCCTTTTTGTAGACTATTTTTTTGTACCAAGTTCACACTTCAAGCCCCACTTAACTTGGGCCCATGTATCTTTATAATATCAACAAATGCGAAAGAGAAGTGTCAGTCCCATAATCTATCAATTTCTCCCAAAGTTTACTACCTTCTATACTGTCAAAATCTCTTGGCAGTCATGCTCAGAAAGTAGTTACCAATGGCTCAGGACACCTATACACACGCCTGACACCTGCTGTGACATGTTCTACTTAGAATTCATTACAACAGACTCTATTAACGGAGTCTGTTGGAGCATGCAAATTAGCATGCTTAACCAGCCTCTGCATCATATGTATTCAGCATCCCTGCGCTTTGAAGTGGCAGCTCATCGAAGGAGTATTAGTTAAAGCACCCCTGCTGCCATTCTGAAGCACAGGACACTGAATACACAAGCAGCAGCAGGTGTTTCAATTAGAGTGCAACCCCCCACCCCAAACGGGCGCTTTATAACCACTCTAAAGCCACTGTGATTGGTTAAGCACCCTAACTGCCGTCACCTCCCCCCCTCCCCAAGCAAGTGTAGATGCCCTCACTATCTAATTGGGAGAAGTTATTAAGTGGGGATCCCCAGGGGTCTCTCCTGGGTCTGGTACTGTTCAAGATCTTCATTGATGATATGGAACATAGAATTAAGGCTGCTAGCAGATGTTTAAAAGACAAAAAAAACAGTGCTTTACCAGAAGAAGCAGTGCCTTACTTTGACTTGGCACTGTATTGTCTGTATAGATTGAGTGATTCAATCACCTGGTAGATAAAAGTGCCAAAAAGCTCCACTAAAGTACCTAATCTATACAGACGTTGGGCGAGTTAGATCCAACTAACACATTGCCTATTCTGAGCATATGCTGGGCTCGGCATGGAGTTTAAAGTAAAGTGCCGGGTTTTTGTTTTTATTTTTTTAAATGTCTGCAAGTAGTTTAAATGCACAGTTCATACATCTGAAGATCATACAAAACTGGGTTAAGTTGCAGACATTTTAAAGGATAAGATTAGGATTCAGAATGATCTTAATAAAACTGTAGCATTTATTCAAAATTTAATGAAATTCAGTAAGGACAAGTGCAGTTATGAGTTTTACTTAGAGTAGAACAACCAAATGCACAACAGAAACTGGGGAATGACTGCCTAGGCTGCATTATTGCAGGAAGGTACCTTAGGGGTTAGTGGGGCATACTGACAAACCCATTCAGTTGCAATCTTACTGAGAAAGGGGAAAGGGAGGGGGTCCAGGAAAGAGGTGGTTAAATTAATATAGCTTGGTATAACAAGTAGTGTCGCTTGCAAGTCAAAGGAAGTGATTTTTCTGATCTTTTCAGTATTAGTGTGGCCTCACCTGGGGAACACTGTCCAGTTTGGGGCACTATACTTAAAGAAAGATATGGACAAATAATAGAATTCAGTGAAGAGCAACAAAAATAATTAAGAGGTCAAGAAAACGTGATATGCAATAAAAGTAGGTTAGAAGAGCTTGGATTAATCTAAAAAAGACAACTGAAGCGGAATTTATTAACAGTCTTCATATACCGGGTAGGTGGATACACAGAAAAGCGTGATAATCTGTTTTCTGTGGCCACAGGGAACAGAACAAATAGTAATGGTCTCAAACTGCAACAAGGAAAATTTTGGTTGGATATTAGAAGTTTGCAACTCAGGGAGGTAAAGCATTAAAGAGATGATCTAGAGCAGGTGTCAGCAACCCCCAGCACGCGTGCCAAGCATGGCACGCAAGGCCTTTTTGCTTAGCATGCCATAGCCAGCCCCAGCTCTAGGTAGCTCCTGCCAGCAACGGAGCCTGGGCTGCTTCCAGCAGGGTTTGCAGCATCCCAGCTGCCTGTCAATTCAGAGACATTAAAGGGTCCTCTGATTTGATTTGGCCACCAAATCGGGCCGAATCTCTGCCTAATCAAATCAGGTACCGAAGCTTTGCACAGCCCTACTGAGTACATCATCACTGAACTAAATAACATGGCTTAAAACATCTGAGATTTTCTCCTGCAACTCCACCAATGTCATATATGCCATCACCTCTCCTCTACTGTCTACATTTGGCAGTTTGGGTAATCCCTACATTACGAATGAAC
>NW_017729006.1:54842189-54860560 GCF_001723915.1 Gavialis gangeticus | reverse complement strand
TGCGTCACAGCAGGTGGTGAGGGAGGGGCCTGAGGTCGCACAGCCCCGGTCTCTCCGTTGCTCCCAGCACAGAGGTGATAGCAGGGCTCCGGAGCATGGTGCAGCTGTCTGGAGTGATCCCAGGCTCTGGGCAGCTGCAGCAAGCAAGCAGGGGACAGGCTACAAACAGCTATCACCACAGAACCTGGGCTGGGGGGCAGGGCATCCTGCCATGTACCCCTTACCCTTATTTAGTTTTTCTGCCATGCCAGCATTCCAGCACCTTCTGAGCTGGCAGTGTGGTGTTTTTCAGCACTCCGGCCAAAAAATGTGGTGGAATCTCCTTCCCGGGAATTTTTTTAGGGCAGGTCAGACAAATATTTGTCTGGAATGGTTTAAAAAGAGATGACCCTGCTACAACCAAGAAGGTGGACTAGAAATCTGCCAAGTTCCTTTCCAGACCACCCCCTGCCCTGCCCCCCTGCTTTTTTTTTTTTTTCCCCCCAAAGGATTCTAGACAAGGATTATTCCAATCCAAGACAAGGCTCCCTGCCTGCCCCCAGTTATGCGGGAAAAAAGCCTCATGTTAAGTTACAGTACCAGCCCAGGGCAGGCAGCAGCTCAGCTCCAGCTTTGGCCCAAGGCTTGGAGTCAAAGCCAAAGCTGAGCCATTGCCTGACCCAGGCTGAGCTGGCCCATGTGGCAAGGAACAGGCACGTGGCTGGGCAAACACAGGAGACCAAGGCAGGGGGGAGTGTAGAAAGAAGCAATGCACAGGGGACATCTGCACATGCAGCTTGGGGGAAGGCAGGGGAGACCATACTGCATGCTCCACCCCCACTTACCTTCTGCTCCATTTCTGCTCGAGGGCAGGGGGAAGGCAGGCAGGGATCTGGCATGTTACCCCTTGCCACAGCCGGAGGGTGGGGTGGTGGGGGGAAGGGGGAAGAAGAGGGAAAAGAGAATTTAACACTACCTTCCACTAACTAGATTCTATACTTGAACAATTATAACAAATGTATTAGGTTCTATACCTGGAAAATTATTAACTGGCAAGGGGGAGAACGGAGGTTGTCTTCATTTTGGATTTAGGTAAATGCAGCATCATGCCCATGTTGCTTTTTAGATGCATCTTGAACAAATTACATCAGGGATGTCAAACTCCTCTGTCCCCTCGGGTCAGATCTGGACTGCAGGGCTCCCTGTGACTTGGATCTGACACAGTGGCAGTGGAAAAAGTGGTAGCTACTGTGGGAGCTAATGCAGCCCTCATTGACTCTTCACTGCCAACCTGTATCCTCAGCAAGGCTCCTTAACAAGGTTTTGGTGGCAGGCCTGGCCCCTACAGGAGGCCACAAACTAGACAACATGGCTCTCTAGGGTGTATCTGGCCCACAGGCCATGTTTGACACCCCAGAACTAAACTGAAGTCCTTTGGTTTCTCACCACAATATACTTGTTCTCCAGATATCAAATTGCTTTTGCAGCTTTTCTCTGAACCCATTCCAATATGTTTCAACATCTTTTTTTTTTTTGAGCACGAACTGAAGAACTGGAAATATTACAGTAATTTCCTTATTAATGCTATGTATAAAGTGAAATATTTTCCGACTCCCAAGACTCAGTGTTGTAAAGACAGCTTAGAAACATTTGAGAACCTAAATATTAAAACAAAAAACAAAAAAACACTGGGTTTTTTTTTGCTTTGCTTTTAATTTGGCTGAAATTTCATTTCACACTGAAAGTTTGTTTTACAGTAAGCCAGTCACAAAGAAAGTGTCCAGCTGGGCAGAATGACCAGTGATTTCATAATGGACATTAAAACTTGTTAAGGAGTCCTCGGTTTCATTCATAAAATATTGACAATAATTTCAATTCTCCTTTATTAAATCAGCATACCACTCAAAGCATGGTGTAAGCTTATATCATTATGCTGCTGCTTGGCTCAGTTTAGTTTATAGTAACTATAGTCAATATCAAAGACAACGTAATTTCAACTCACTTGACAATTAACAAGAAAAAATATTTGTTCAAATTGAGGTATTTCTTTTAAGAAATTACTGAACATCACTGGTATTAGGAGGTAATGTTAAACCCATATTATTTAAAAACTTGAGAAAATGTATAAAACAAGTCAGTATTTTTTTAAATAGAATGCTTAAATTTTCCATGCATTTTAATAAAAAATATAAAATCAAATTTTTAGCACTGAAACTATACTTTTCATTTGGAAGTGGTTAACATCTAGTCAAAGAATCTCCACCACCTGAACAACTGATTAAGGTATTTTTCTTCTTTTCTTTTTTGCTTAATTATGAAATATAATTCAGTCCAGTGCAAAGATAACGGTCTATATACATATACCTTAAAAGCCTGTTAACAGGGGAAAATCGGCAACAGAAAAAAAGTTTAGGACACTTCCTCTCATTAGCAGTATATGCTGTTATTACGTTCCAGGGATTTAACAATAGCAAGGACTCGTTGGCAGTGTGCATATCGATATACAATCACAAAAGGCTTGATCCAGCACTGTTGAAGTCAACTGTAAGCTGGAACAAGACCACAATACCCATTATGTGGCTTCTTACAAAACTGGCTTTCCTGAATATGAATATAGGACTTGCCATATAAGCACAAGTCACAGCATCAACTAAAAGTGTTCTGTTCATGGCAGTGCCTATATTGAATACAGATGTAATGGAACACGCACACATGCACGCAAGTTACCAAACTGATTATTTGAACAATTAACAGCTCTCTCAACAATTTAAATTCACATTTCATTTAAAAAAATGCAGTAGTGTTTGTCAAAATCTACAAATAGCCATATTTTGATGGCAGTTTAGAAGTAATTCGTGAGATTTAAAAAAAATTTCCAGAATATTTTTTTTTTTTTTTTTTAAACTTTAACTTGGTTGATAATTCTTCCAAAAGAGAATTTATTTCATGCCTGGAGAGAGATTGGGAATTACAAAAGATTTAAAAAATGGTCCCACTGAACAGATCTCTGAAATACTTTCAGCATCATAATGCTGCACCATTGAAGTTAAAATAGTACGTTATACAAAGTTAGTAGATGCTTAACTTCATCCTCTTTCAGGATACAAATGCTTCTACTTTAAATAGATTTCTACATTTCTGAGTTCTAATGCTAAACACTTACTGATGCATAATTTTCATGGACCTCTCTAAATACCCTTGAAAAATTATTACAGAAAGCAGTATAATTTTAATGAAAATAATTCACTAATACAAATTACCATGTAGACAAGCAGCTTTTTTTCTCTAAGTATATATACAGTTGCTAATGAGTCTCAAGTTAAAATTTAAGGAATTCTATTCTACATACTTTTAAAAACACGATTCAGTTTTAGGTTGTCCTTTAAAAAATTGCTTTTCTGGTTAGGCCAGCAGTCACAATAAACGACGTGCTTAGACATCCCTTCCAAAATATAAGAAATATCTAGTTGGATTTTTACAGTAAAAGACAACATGTATGACAAAAATATATACTTAGAACATACAAGAACTTTACAAGTTTATTCAACATTTGAAATACAAAACTGTTTTCATGCTAGATAATGACAAAAGACATGTATCTGGGATTTTCTCCCCATATATGTTCAGAGACTTAGAAATGACCAATAATCAAATGAATTGTATACCCAATACTATAGTAGCATGTAAAGTATTATAGTTTTCGCTTTCTCCAGCATCTGTAAGGACAAACTATTGTCCCAAGTTATTTTATCCACATTGCATTCTTATGGCAATAGGCACCTGCCAACTAAAGTAATGATGTGAAAAGGAAGCCAGAAAATATTACAAAATAGACATCATCCAGAATGTCTCTCTTTTTTTAAAAAAAGAAAAAACAAACAAGAATTTCAACATCCAAATTCTTGTCTTACATAGAAACACACTTTCATTTCTCTCACTCAGATGGATACGTATATAAGGCTTGAATTATGGAGGGAAAGCAGTGGTATTATTACTGATAATGACACAGGCCTGAACAGTCACGTGCTTGGGACCATGGTTGCCAGAGTCCTGCAATGGCATCAGAATCTCATTTTTAAAAAAAGTCTATAAACCCTCATTCCAAAATGTGAAGAAAAGCTTGTGAACATGACCCAAGCCAAAGAGATGCAGGAATGTCTGTTTGAGACTACAACCAGCCACAAGCAGAAAAGATGAACAGCACGAACAGGAGTCAGGAAAGGAGGAGACTGGGCCACAGACCAGCATTAGAGCAAACCAGGTTCACATGATTCTGGAAAGGGACCAGACAGGTCAGTGGGACAGCTTTGTTGCTTGTGGGATTGTTTTGGTCTTGGTGAAAATCAGAAGTGCAATCTCTGTTCTGCGCCCCCCCCCCCCTCTGATTTTCAGTTCCATTGGTCAAAATTGAAAACAGGGACAAGTGTTGCTACTCTCAAACGCTCCTCATTCATGGCCCTAAATGGACTGTCACATTTGTAGTACATTATCCAAACTTTCTTAATATATTTTTTGCTTTCCTTCCTTACCTGCCTTGACCACAAAAAGGGTTGGCTGATATTTAAATCATCATTGCTGGGGGTCTCACTGTCTTTATAGCTCAGAGAGATGAAGCACTGAATTTACACCTTTTAGAGTTGTTAACATTTCTAGCAGACAAAAATGTCTTAAACAACAAGGGTGACAATTTTCATTTTCAAGGTTTTAAATGAAAAACATAATAATAGCTAGAAGGTTATTTTCTCCCCAGATTTTAAAATTTGGGTAACAGCCTCAAGGCGGCTCAATCCAGGCCAGCACAACGTAAGACCCAAGACCTGATCTTCAGCCTAGTAGAGAATTCAAGATACACAAAATATACCTTCTTCACCACAAACTGCTACTTCATTCAAACAAGGATAATGGTCATCTCCCTATCCTACCAAGAAGAGCTCGCTGACTTATCAAAGATGCTGAATCCTTCAACTGTTCAGCAATTTCTACAAGTGTCAATTACTCACTCATGAAGGCTGTGTTGATGATACTGTAACAACCGATAACCAGTCAGCAATACAGTGTAGCCATAAACAACTGCCCCTCCCTTGCCCTGATCTCAGAGATGGCTCATCAATGAATTAATGTCAGACAAACGAAACCAGCGGACTCCAGCACATACACAAAACCAATATGCTGACAACACAATGGGTTTAGTAAAAGATCACACTACTATCACACAATTAAAGGATGTGGAAGCCCGTTCCCTGCTCTTCCAGCGGTAAATTACAAGGTGATATTATTTTGCCAAAGAAACATAAAAGTAAATCCAGATTACAGAAATAAGCCTCAGACCAAAGAATCAACCATGCAAAAAGCTCTCCTCCCTTTCATAGAAATTTAAGCTTACTACAAAAATTTAAAACAGAAAGCATCAGCCATCCCAGTTTGGTCCTGTTACAGTGGATAAAGGAGCCCTAAAAAAGTGTTTGAGCCATTACATGCAACTTAAGGTACAGCCCCTCTTGGTAAGAATAGAAGTTATTAACACTGTCTTGAAAGAGGCATGCCTGCCACCGTCCCTGATGAATGTAATGGTCTCCCTGAACCTCCACACATGATGCATGAAATAGTCACAGAGGCAAGCCCTAGGAGCTATAATGGATGATCCTCTTATGGCTACAGCAAACTTTCTAAATTTCATACTATCTAACCCGTTTATGTTTTAAAACACAAATTTATCAGAAGGTGCTGCCAAGCCATTCATAAGATATTGCTACGATACAATAGGCAGCATTCTTCTCAACTCATCCCAGAGGAGGGTGATGTTTTAAGGATGTTCACATGTAGGTCACACAAGGTTCTATTTTGATCCCAGCTGCTTTTCAGTATCTACATGAGGCTACTTGGAGAAGTGATGAGACACCACAGACTGCACAGCCAGTGGCCTCAGCTGAATAGTTTCTTTGAAAAGAGTCAGCGTCCTCACCAGTTGTCACAACGCCTGCAAAAAGAATGCACCCAAATGAGCAGTAGCTAGCTTAATCTGAATCCAAGCATGACTGGAATAATGCTCCTGGAAAAAAAAGAAGAGAATATTATTAAGGGATTACCTGAAATGGTTTCCCTCATTGGAATACCTGCTCATTGGAATATTCCCTCATTGGGAATACCTCCTAGTCATCAGCGAACCCAACCTTGGGGTCTGGATGGACTCGCCAATCTAGCGACACTGGGCAGAAATTTACACTTCCATTTCCAACTTGGGAGGAGCTTTTCTTTCTTCCTCTTGGAGAAACATCTGGTCACAGCTATACTTTGAGCAAAATGCTCAAAGTTAGGAGCCTATGTAAGTATGTAAATATGTAATCACCTAAAATCAGTGGTAGGCAACCTTTTTAGGCTGCGGGCGAAATGACTCTGCTCAGGTTAGAAGTGAGTAGGCAAGTGGGCACTAGGATACAACCACCACTACCAGTTCTCCCTACTGCAGCACAGATGAGGCCCCCCCTATGGTCAGGTCTCCCTGCTGTGGCACAGAGGAAGCCCCTGCCACTGAAGCCCTGCATCCAGGGGCTGGATCCAATGGTTCTGTAGGCCAGATCCAGCCCATAGGCTGTAGGTTGCCCATTCCGGACCTAAATAAGTAGTCTGATACGCAAAGTGCTAAACCCAACAAGACTTACTTGCTGCTCAGTGCTTTCCGAAGTCAGAACCCTGAAGATACAATTAAGAGCTTAGCCATTAAACCTCCAGTCCTTGAAAATCTTGGCCCACATGTTTATCACTGCCAGCCTGAATTACTGAAATAAGCTGTCCTGGGAGTTAGGCTGGAAACAAAAGGAAAGTTCTAACCTGGGCAGGATGCAGCAGTCTGTCCCTCTCAGGATCAAGTGGCTGAGGCCTGTGATGGTACTAAAAGTCAATGATGCTTAGACTGCCAATTCACTTTTGTAAATTAACTCTAAGTAGACTTAGAACTAAGTAGCTTATGACTTGCAATGCCAAGCAAAACAATACTAAATGTCTTTAAAAATCTGGGCCAGAGAGGATAGCCTCTGAACTCTGCATCTTCCAGTCTCTCTCTGAGCATTTCTCCTCAAAGCTGCAAAGGGAGCCAGATTCTACTATATCAGTGAGCCACCTCTCTTTCCCACAATCTGCCAAGATTACTGCAACTCTGGTAGCAGGACTAAACAAACAACCAAATAAACAACCAAACCACAAGACAAAGTAATTAGCATGTTATCAGTTGAGATGGTACTTCTGTTGAATGAGCTACCTGAGAACATTAGAGTCAGATCTGTTAGATCTATGATGTAAAACCAACTTTTTAAATAAAGGTTTCATATCATAATGGAAATGTTTAACAACAGTAATGTTTAATACACTCAAACAGAGAAGCCTTTCTAGCTGTGAAGGACTTGCACTTTGCAATGTAGATTACTCTGTCTTCTAGAGAACACATTAGACTGTCTTTTAGAGACACCTAAGCTAGCTTTAAAACAAGCTGAGCAGGACAGAGCCCACACACTGGGTAAATGCAGTCTTGCATCAGCTGGCTCTGATCTCTGCATGCATACGAACAAGTAGATAACTAACTCCAATAGTTTAAAGAATCTTAGTCGCATCTGATCTGGATCCAAAGCATCCTGCATGTCCCTATAAAAGTTTAAAGAAGCCAGAAGTATGCCACTTGGGACAGAAAATAAAAAAGATCCTCTCCCACCACCTTTTCCAAGAAGAACAGTGATTTAATTATGGAACAACTGATGCAAAAAAACACAAGCAATTGACATGAAACCACTGTTGTACTTGGATATGGCAGCATAACATAAGACATCATTTAATGACAAGAATACCAAAGATTGCAAAAAGATCATTTGACTTTCTTGGTCAAGGTGATGATCTACCTTTCTTGTTTGAAGTAGAATGGTATCGAAGACATTAAGATGCAACTATCACCCTCTTCCACACAAAAAAACCCCAAACCAAACCAAAAAACATTTACTACATACCAGTATTCTTGTGAACCATACTATTGAGAATGAGAGAGTAAAATTCTGGCCATCTCCAGGCATAATTTTTTTTTTAATTCCGTTTTGTTTTTAGCAAACATGTTCCAATTGCTTTGAAATATTACTGAACTACTACCTGAATAACTGATCTCTTTATTTACTCCTTTTAGTGGTTGTTTCCCTTAATTTTTTTGTTTTAAGGAATTAGGATTCTATAATGGGATTAGCAAACAGAACAGTAACAAGTGTCTGTACTCCTTGAGCAAAGAGAAACAAAATTCTAACAAAAATATAGATATATAAAACATCTTGGAAATTCAGTGATATGTGGGCATTTATCTTTTATTTTACAAACTAATATTGCACGCATGCTGACTTAGAAATTGCTTACAACATTTTTTTTAAAAAAACGGAAGTATTTGCTCTGACCAATGTTGTCTGTTTTATTCACTTAAATTACAATTTGGCCAAATCTCCTAAAATGTGTAAGGGATCCAACACATGGATCTCACCTCTACAATGAAAGTGAAGATCAGTTTCCATGAGGAATATACAGAAGAATTAGTACTGCCTCCAGCTGTGGTTCCCAAAGACACTAGAAGACAACCTAAAGTTTTGTTTAAATCTCATAATTATCCCAGTAATCCTCTCTTTTAGGTGCACAGCTATTGGGTTACCAGAGAGCTATGTACAAGAATGATGGGAGAGGGAAAAAAACTGTTGACAGAATTCAAAATTCACTCAAGTCCCTGTACTAAATAGCATTTCTTTAACTTTTAAGCCCAAGAAGTAGTGAAGAAACTTCCTAGACAAAAACAAAAACTTATCCTCAAATTCTAGTTGAACAGAACCATAAAAATCACTATAGTTGGAATCTTGGAACCATATTCTACCCCCTCTCACCTATTAAGATCTCATTAAAAAAAACACAACACAGTGGAAAATTATAAATGCTTTGTTAAAGATACCTAGCAGGTCTTCATAAATTAAACTGCATCCTCCTCTCTCCCCCTTGCAAAACAGACAAAAGTTTAGACAACTACTTGTGTTCAGAGAACAGAGGTTTATAACTGAAGACCTCCATTACAGAGGACATTGTACCATACCCCACTTACTTTTATGGGAGCAGCTTTTAATCACCCTTACTCACGAGTGGTATTTTACTCTGTAGAGAATACCACCAAATCAGCAGGCAGGATACATGTAAAGTAGAACATATTTTAAAAGAGAGAGACAGGCTCACACAGTGATTACGTAAGGAACCATTTAAAGATGCAGTTTCTTTTAAAAAAAAAACCAAAACCCATCAACTTCCAGCCTCCTTTAAAACTATATACTGTATGTAGTTCCCACTGTTCCCCAGCATTGTGAATCACCAGTTACATACAACTACCCACAGAATAAGTCTTATCTACAGGTAGAGATGTCCTAGTTTAATATCCCTTACTTTATGGGAATAATATGGTAAGATCAAAGATTGGGTATGGTGGTGGTGAAGTGCACGTTATATTAGATTTGCAAAATTTGATGCTATAATACACATTTTCTGTTAAAGACAATTTGCACAAATAAATTTGCATATCCAAGTGTAGAATAATCAAAATAGACAAAATACAAACTTTTGTGACTCTTTACAAAAATTAAGTCCAATTAAAAACTTAGGAAAAAGCATTCATTAAGAGACTATCTTCTGTGGTGGATATATGAGAAAGAAACGGTAGAATATAGGAGCTGGTAATAATACAGAAACAGGAAAAAGTTTGCACTCAGTGAAACCTATGCTTCTAAAGGCATCCAAAGCATCTGCTTTTTAAAGCTAAAATGAAAACAAACTGGATGTTAGGTGTAGGCCACGTGTGCACTTTACGACTTAGGTCCAGAATGACTGCCATGCAGCAGGGACAGCTTCATCTAGTCAGCTTAGGGACCAATACCAATTTATTTGTGGCAGGAGAGAAGTTAATTTATCATATTCCCAAGATAGCTTACATTAAAGTTACCTTGCATATCTTTGCATTACACTGCAGTTGCCTGTGGTACTATGGTGCAGGGAATTCTATGCTCTAACACTTAGCTTTCCTGGTTTTTCAGAAACAGAATTTTTGGATGCCTTGGATTTCTACAGTGTACGCAGGTGTTTTGATTTTAGTTGGATACTGCAGGGACGTGGGGAAGTGGGGGGGGAGACTCCCCCTCTCCCCACCAATAGGTTTGCACTACATCTCTTCAACATTAATTTCAGATTAATTAAACTTTGGCTCAGGTCTGCATCTATCTATAGTTTTTAATGTGATAATTTAAATCTGGTATAAAAAGGTTTTATTGGAACATACCTGGAAGGGCAGTAATACTCTTACCTGACAAAGAGCTATGACCAAAATACTTCTAAGTCAACAGAAATGAGTGCTGATAAACTTTACCACTCCCCCAGCCATCATGAATTTCTGCCTATGAACTACATATCACAGAGAAACTATTTTAGAGAAATAAAATGATGGGTTTATATTCCTGCTTCTATAAACTGAGGTGCTATAGTTACCACTGGCCTAGCTTGAGAGCTGCTAGCAGGTGTTGTAACACAAATATTCACCTTGATTAGCTTTTCTACACCTCAGATGTTTGACAGTGTTAATGCTTTAAATTATATAAAGTTCCCATTTCTGGCCAGACAGTGCTGCTAGATCCTGGAACTTAAAATGTGTCACTGGTCTAGGGCCAAATATGTTTTATTGTATTCCTCAGGCCACACTGGTTTTGGGTAGTACTTCACATTTGCAGGAAGAAAAAGTGTGTCAGATGAGTGTCCTTTAAAAAAAACTGGCTGTTTGAAGCTACTAGAACATAAGTTTCAGATGAAAAGGATTAATGGACGTTAATTAAATAATGAATATAACTAAGTGTTACACCCCGACAGCCTGTACTGAACCCTGAAAGCTTAAATCATTTTTACCATTAAGATTGCAAAATTTCTTTCAGTATCTTTGAGACCCAGCACTACTTCTAACCCTTTTGGGGCATCTGGCACATTCTGAGGGTCCACCGTAGCATTGTTTTGCAGAAAAGCTGTATTTTCAGGAAGCTTTTTACATTTACTAATGTCAATTTTTCTATCAGCCCTGCTCAGTTGGATTATAGTAATAACTAAGGCACTCAGTTTTACAAAAAGAAAAAAAGATACAAGACTCCCAATACAAATTTTTAAAACTTCCTTAAAACATTCCTAAAATAGTTTGCAGATTACATATGCACCAGATACAGTGTTTATGAGAGGTATAAATGGATTTTCCTGGCATTCCTTTAAGATGTCTTGTAACTCATTTGTGACTTTGTCCCTTTTGAGGAAAATGCAACCCTTTTGAATTCATGATGAAAACAACCCTTTATTCTCTGCCATATATCAAATATTTATGTACATGTCTACATGGACTTCCACCAAAAATCCTTCCATCCGTGTTATTCCCACTGCAGCTACATTAAATAAATAAAGAATTAGTTTACAGGTTACCTGTGAAACTATTGGGTAGAAATGCCATTCAAAAAAGGTTTTTGAAATGAACATAAAATAAAACCTAGCCTTCCAAAATCTGCTTGAAAAAAACCTGATAAATACACCACATGGGAATGAAAGAGTACTGAAAGCATTTTTTGTTGGTTTGTTTTTACACAAAAAAAATGAATTTGCTGTATAGTTGACATGACTCAGAAGATCAAGAAAAGAAATAATCCTCTCACCAGGAGAGGAATGTGGTGTTTGTAGTATCAATTCAGTTTCTTCTTCTGGGGATTCTTTTTATCTTCAGCATTTTCAGGACTGAAGTCAGTACAGAAGCCATTAGGGGCTGGAAGAGAGGAAGTCTCCAAACTGCTCTCAACTCCTGTTTGGTCAGGGTAGAGATACTCTTCTGCAAAGTCTGGATACATTTCTGTAAACCTGTAGAAGTCATCTAAAAAGAAACCATATAGATACTTTTGTCACATGGAGACTGCTACCTGTAAAACCAAAGGAAGACCTACCACTTCGACTATTTACAGCCATTCACATTTCACACGATTCTCTTCAATGTAAGGATAGCTGTCACTGTTGTCTACTTTTCTCTTAAGGTTTCAGACCCCAAAAGGGAGTTACGCAGGAGATGGGATAGGCAAGAGGGGGCAGAGAAAGCCACACAAAAATCTCAGGACAAATATTCATAAGCTTACTAAACACTGGAAACCACTGACTTAAGACACTGTAACCAAGTCCCTCTGTTAACCTCTTTGCAGTCTGCAGGCAATAACAAACCTCTTCCCTTTCAAATACTTTTTTTTCTTCTGTGTTATTAAACTTATCTATAATAACTCTTCACTTATTCTATAACTACTTCTGATAACTTATCTTTTTCCAAACTTCCCTGCCACTTCTTTTTGTGAGCGATTTCTTTCATTAATATATCACGGTTAATCAAAAGTATTCTTTACCAGGGTATTTAAGTGACAGGGTGTTTGAGAAAGGGTGTTTGTACCCACAAGCTTTTCTAACATCCCCCCCAACTATACAGCTGGTTTAGTTAAAGATAGTACCAAAAATCTTCTCTCTCACATGGAAGGATGAGAGGACAGATCAACCACAGGGGAAGAGAGACAATAGGCAAAAAACAGTGAGACACGATCAAGGGAGGTTAGAGAGACAATAAAAAATGGAAATCCATCACAGAGTAGGTGCAGCCTGAGAAGAGCTCATCCAAGTACTACCTAGTCTAAGGTAGGAAAATTAAACCACTTAAATACGGCAATGGATCTTTTAGGTTCCAAATTTTGATCTAGCTAAAATTACTCCATCTACATCATCTTTCCTTCTGAGTTTTGTTTTGTAAAGGCAACCAATGTTAGACAAGCTGCTAGGTATTTTAATATATACTGAGGCATCTTTGACCACTCACTTGTGTAAAGCATTTCAAGTCCATTTTAACACTTACCAAATGTGATTGTTCCTTTCTCCCCTTCATCTATAGCTCTGAAGAGGTTTGTTACATTGAGTTCTGACACACCCATGGCAGTCTTCAGAATGCAAGCTAAATTGTCTTCTACTATAGTTCCATTTTCTGACTGATACATCTATAGAATAATGCAGGAAGGCAAATTACTACCAGCATAATTGTTAGAAAAATAACAAAGTTAAAATAATTCCCATATGGGCAAAATTTGTTTCTGATAAATCAAGTACATCTCAGCTAGATTCATTTTTGCATATGTACAGTGCTTTCTATACAGGGATCCTACTAATGAATAAAGCTACCCAAACCAGATAAAATTGTTGATTATCCCCATTTTACAGAAACTGAGCTGGATCAAGGGAAGGGGAGTGAGGAGGGGGCAAAGTCAACTAGGGCAGAGTCAACGGGAAGAGGAGAGGGGCAGGTAATTGCAATAACTGCCTGCCCCCACCCCCATTGCCCCTTACTCGTTTCTAAGACAAACTACTCTCCTCACCCCAAATGTTAAAATGGGGGGAAAAGCCTTGTTGCGGAATTGTGCAAATATGGTATTCAATGAGCTACATGCATACATGAAAAAAAAAAAATAAGTCTTACTGTTACAGGGTGTCAAAGGCCAAGAGCTTAATATGATAAAGAAGGACTGTACATTTCATGGAAAACAAAGATGCTAGGAATTACATGAGGGCAGTTGTTCTCAGCCTTTTGCACCCCATGTCCCACCCACCAGAGGTGGGTCGAAGAGCTGAGGGGAGGGGGATCCCTAAGCGGCCAGTCAAAGAGTGGGGAGAAGGGGCAGTGGTAGGAAAAAAACCTAACCAGTTTCAAGGAGAGGGGGAAGGAGAGAAACAAGGAAGGAGGGGCAGCAGTGGATAGAGGACCCGAAGGAATCCTTGATGGCTTGGAACCTTTAATTTTGAAATAGGTCCCTTCAAGAAACCAAGGACCCACTCCAAGACATTCCCTTTCTCCTAAATAATGCACAACAAAGGAACGCACATGCTGCAAAATGAGGGAAAAAAACCTCACTGAAATCTTGCTTCTAAACTACATTTAAAGACTAAGAGTGAAGGTGGATAGAATCAGCTGTTTAAACACAAAAAACCAAGGACCCTAATCAGTCTGGGCTAGCAAGTTATAACCAACCTATTGTAGCAAAATTCAGGAGACAAGCTTTGCTTCCAGTGGGTCTCATGTAAAGGTGCCTAGGAGTTCATTTCCCAAAAGACACTATTTTTAGTACTGAAAAAAAACTGCTAGAAAAGTAGAACATTGGAAGCTGATTATTCAGATTGGTGCTAAAGAATCACACTTCTTCCCAGCCAGCCACAACAGAAAAAGTTACAATTTGCCACAGTCTAATCTACCTGTTCTGAAGATTTTTTATACATTCACTTAATCCAGAGGCACTCAATTTCTGGCCCACAAGCCAAATCCAGCCCCCAGAATCATACTATTGGGTCCATGGAGAGCCTTGCAGGCTGTGATCCTGTCTGCTAGTTTGGGGGTGCAAGGCCCAATCCAGGGTGTGGGGAGCACTGGGCCAGACCCCCATGTGTGAGGCTAGACAGGGGTGGCACAGGGCCCAATCCAGTCCACAGACATGTCATTCACCTGGACCACATGGCCAAAGCCTTGAGCACCAGTGACTTAGTCTAATTTCATTCTCCAGTTCAGCTAAGTGCATATCAAAACAGAAATACTGCAGAACTCCCCGATACAGGGGGTGTGAGACACTAGTTACAGGAGCTCCTTTGGGGGGTATCAGACCTCTAAAATCCTAAGAATTCTTCACCTCCAGAACTACCCAAAGTTGTTCAAAATTTGAAGGCAGGCCTGGTCTATACCCCTGTAAGATTCCTGAGCTTCTCATGTTTCTCTTAGGGTAAAGAACTAACCACAGAATGATCTTCTTTCACAACTCCTCCGGGCCTTTTCCTCTGTAGGCATTGGCATGGTGATATACAATTTGCTTTTGCAAATTAGTATATCCTTTTTCCTAATGGATGTGAGGTTTCTTAGTTCCCAAAACCTCTAGTACAGAGCAAGAAGGTGGCCCCTACAATCCTAACCATCTCAAATTACCAGACTATATCCATCTGTTGACGCCAAGTCTCTTCTGATGATCACCAGCTTCAAATAATGAAATACAGAAACAAGGACACAGGGAGGTATTGTAGGAAAACAGTCCTGGGTGCTCTAGAAATAAGGCTGCCTCACAGTTTTGCCAAAGGAAAACCCCAAGTCTGCATGTAAGCCAGTGGTGATAACACAAGTCTCATCACTTCTCCAGTCAGTTGACTTGGAGCTATACTATATGTGTTCTTCCTCCAAACGACTCTCAACCAACCTTGAAAAGGTATTATGAAAAGTATCTGTGCTATGTTTCAATCATATATGACAGCTGCTTGCCCAGTTTCTTAAACGCACGGAATATCACCTGTTGGTATATGCTGCAAACATACATATAATGCCAAGCAAGATGACACCCATCCTCCCCTCCCTGAACACATTTGTTGATATAGTTCTGCAAGTTTTGTCCCTCTTGAAGCTGAGCTTCCTTTAATGGGAGGCAACGTGTTGCAAAAGGAAAAGAGAGAGAAGTAAAAGGTTTTGATTAAATCAGGCCTGTCCAACTAGTGGCCCACAGGCCACATGTGACCTGCAAGAGGTTGAGCTGCAGCTCTTCCCCTCCCCTCACCCCATGTGGCTGCCACTCCCCCTATTGCTCCAGTTGTAACAGCAGCTGGAGTCTCTGGATTTTCCCTCCCTCCTCCAGCTTCTGCGTTCTGTGGCCAGGGGGGCTGGGGCAAACATACACTTTAGCAGGGGGTGCATCTACCTGGCATGCAGCACAGAAGCCCTTTTGGTGCAGCCCATGGAGCAGCTGGAGGGCGTCTGCTTAAAAGTTAGACAGCCTTTTGTTAAATAATTCAAAGCAGCAACAATGAAACCCAAAGATGCTGAAGTATCACAAATAAGTGCCCTCTCTCAAGTTATTGTGCAGGTCCCCCCAACCATGAAGGTGACAACTGGACCATCTGGAATCTTTACTACATTGCTCTGAGGACTCTGCCGTCAAAAATATGCAGTTCTCAGGCAGGGACATACTACATACCTGATGTGAAGTCTGGAAAGGGGTGTTACAAAAGTACAGATGGTCATATTGGCTGCAGTTGAGAGGATCTTTAAATGTAGTCACTGGGCAGCTGTCAACCAGCACCAACTCCCTCTCATAGGGACTGGAAGCAACCTTGCAGAAGTGAAGTCCTTGCAACCATGGAATATGGAGTGGCTACTGTGAACTAGTTTTAACATAGGAACCAGATTTGACCTTCTGCATGTTCACCAAGAAGTCAAATGCACAGAAAAGCTTCATCAGGCTCTGCAACACTTCAATAGAAGAGCTCCCTTCTACCAAATAATTTTCTCAAGAGGGGCAAATTGTGACCTCTTGCTAATCCAAGAGGAGCATCCATAACTAAGAGGAACTAGGTGAACATTTTTGAGTCCACTGACACACCAAAATAGAAGGACATTGTCCTGACCCACCAAAGTGCAAGGAAATGTGGAAATAGGAGTCTTGTGGGAGAGGTGTGAACCTCACCTCCTCCCACAAAGGTATGTTCAGTACTGAACTCAACCATCTTAACACTGAGCTTCAAATGGAAGTGTTGAGTCTTCACATATCCAACATGGGGCTCTAGACTTTCCTTCCTCTTGGGACCAGGAAGGAACTATTGCAGAACCCTTTGCCTGAAATGCAGGGTTTGGAAATGGCAGGAGCTTTGACTGTTTCTAAAGCCAAGGAAGGAGAGTTCTTCCTGCTGTAGAAAAATGAGAGAGGTCTCTGAAAAGGGACAGAGGGGGACTGGGTGCAAAATGAACCCAAACTAGATAATATATCCCCTTTACTACCCTATCCCGAGACTACTAGCTCAATGGAATTTGAGCCCAGGCTGAATGAAAATGGTCCAAGTCATTGTTAAAAGGGAGAAACTAAGAGACCAAATGGCACCAAAAGGAGCTACTGGCATCTCATCATTGCAAAGGCCCTGTCTGTAATCCAATGCATACTAGGAAGAATCTGGTGCTACACAGAAATGTTCCCTCTTTTTAATCCATTGGCCCTTTTAGCCATTTTCAATGGGTGATAATGTATGCAGAGGCTGCTTATGGGCAGAAGATAGTACTTTGGCTTCCTCTTTGGAGCCTGCAACTGAAACTTCAGGCTTATGCACTTCATCAGATCTCAGTCCAAAACCTCAAATGCAATCCTGCTGACCTCCTTCAGAAAATCAGAAACCTGCTGCCAATAAGATCATATCATGACAACTACCACAGACAAATCATATTTCAGCAGCATCCAAGGCAAATTGTAAGCAAATGATAATGTTACCTCTCTGGAAATAAGAGGTAGAAGGACTTTCATATGTCCTATTGGTAAGGAGTCTACAACATTAACAACATGACCACACATGTGGAGTCATACCTGGCAAGGAGAGACTCATCGTCTGCTATTTCAAAGCTGCAAGTTAGTGGAAGAGTCAAATAAGTCCAAAAGTTTAGGCTCCTTTGTGAGGTCAACTATGCTGCTTTCTCTTTGCAATAGCAGCAGCAGCAGCAAAAAAGAAGGCATAGGGTGAGCGTCAAAAATGCTCCATCTCTTTGGAAAATGCACGGTTCTTTGGCTACAGACTTGAAGTCAGGGAAAAAATACCTGGCATCTGCCAGATTGCTTTGGGAGTGTGTACAAGAGCCTTGTTTACTGAGCCTTTGTGAAAGCTCAGTGAATCCCCCCCAGATCTGTAGTCTTTGCTGCATGGCACATCAGTTCCTGAACATCACAAAGATCATCCTATGTGATGAAACAATTCTAGAACAACAGTCTTGGCCGGAAGGATGACAACAAGTATGGATTATTGCCATGTGGACTGCATTCTTGAATTTGGAATCAGAGAACCCTTTTGATCTGAAAATGTATAGGTGGCTACTCCAGATGCATGTGGTACATCAACAGCAAGGGATGAGACAGCACACAGTTAGACCCAACCTTGAACTCAGGGAGAAAATGACAATCCAAAAGTCACATCAGAAGTAGACAGGAACCCTGAGACTCCTGGTCTGGGAACCATGGAGCCTCTGAGGACATCTTAAAACAGTGGTCTCCAACCTTTTTAAGTACCTTTAGTATTTAAAAGCAACCCAAGATCTACCATGTGCTGCCACCACCCCTCCCCTCCTCCCACACCCTGCAGTTAAGTTTGTGGGGAGGGAAGGGAGGGGGCAGACTGAGGCAGAGGGAGGAAAAAAAATGATTTGGGGGCATGCCTCCACAGCAGGTAAGTCCCACCTGGCTGGGGCCCCACTCAACTTATCCCTGCTCCTGCCTCTGTGGCACTGTCCCTCACCGTGGGGGGCCTTGATC
>NW_017729006.1:54835178-54837189 GCF_001723915.1 Gavialis gangeticus | reverse complement strand
TCCCCTCCTCCCACACCCTGCAGTTAAGTTTGTGGGGAGGGAAGGGAGGGGGCAGACTGAGGCAGAGGGAGGAAAAAAAATGATTTGGGGGCATGCCTCCACAGCAGGTAAGTCCCACCTGGCTGGGGCCCCACTCAACTTATCCCTGCTCCTGCCTCTGTGGCACTGTCCCTCACCGTGGGGGGCCTTGATCTAGCCACGGCCCCTTCCCTCCCCTATGGACTGACCTGCTGGGCTGGGGCACATGCTTGCATACACGTGGGCATTCAGCCCCCCACCCCAGCCTCTGATCAACTCAGAGAGGCTCCAAGATCTACCGGTGGATCAAGATCCACTGGTTGGTGACCAATGTCTTAAAAGGACAGCATCCCTTTAAAGAGTCATTTGACTCATAAGGCATTTATACACATACTCTGGGAAGTGAAGAGCGGGGGGTACTTTAAATTAGAGTGGCTCCAAAAGCTTTAAAGTGCCCCTGCCACCATTTTTCAGCATAAGGATACTGATGATACATGTGCTGCTGGAGTGCGGTAATTACCATGCTCCATGCTGTAATTACAGCATGTTGGAGCAGACTTAATGGACATGTATAGGCGCCCATGGTGCTGGAATCATAGACAGTTTAGAGCCATGCAAGGAATAACACCCAGACATGGACTCTGATAAGCCAGCCTCCTCAGGTAGTGTCAGAGTAATCAGACCAGGAACTAGCATGGCCAGCATACAACACTGATGCCATAAACAAAGCATAATTGTGGCCATCACAGGTTTCAAGTACTGATTCTGTGGAATATAAAGATATTTAGTGCCTTAGGGGAAGAAAGCAGGCTGTCAAGACTACACGCATGACTAGAGTGGTGGCAGCAAGCCTTTCATGCTCCATCCTGGTGTTGGCTATCCTAGAGGTGCAGAGCAACCGAGAAGCACCTATGCCAGGGGTCAGTAACATTTTCTGGTAGGTGGCTAGAATGAATCACCTTGAGTTGGGGGACGGCAAGGCTTAAGACACAGCCCACCTCTGCTGCTTCTCCCTGCTGTCTTTGCTGTGGTGCAGTGCAGGGACAGCTTCCCTTCCACCAGAGCTGTCGGTACAGCACAGGGAGCCCCACCCCTCCTCCTGCACACTGCCAAATGCCAAAGCCATGGCTCCACATGCTGTATTTTGCTGATCCCTGCCCTATGCCATTTATTACTAGTGTTCTTAGCAACAGACCTATGATGATCATTGTAAATGGAGGACAGTACTGGAACACTGGTACCACAGCCACTGTGAACGTCAATGATAACTATACCAGGCTGTGATATTTAGGACTTAGGGAGGCAAGATGACAGTGTGGCATACTTCCTTAAGGAGCCAAGCACAGGTGACCTCCTGCAGGAACCAGGTCTTGGATCTGCAACCTGTAGCTGATCTCTGGATTGTTTCCATGGCCAGTGCCAGTGGAGCAGAGGTGCCACTCAAAGCCTCTGGATCCATGGTTGGAGGTGAAACCCATTCAATGTTCTCAGTGAGCCATAGCCAAAAAGACAAGCTCTACAGTCTTTACAAGTGCCCAGTGTAAAGGAGAAGAAAATGTAGCATTTCTCGGGAATGTTGGATTATTCTAAACTTACCCCAGGGAACAAAAAGTAATGGTTGAATATTAAAAAGCATTAAAAACCCTCCTAGTTTAGCTAACCACAAAGGGAAGAAAAAATAAATATAAAGTAATAGCTTGCAATGGAAAAAGCAACCTGCAAGACTAAGAACCCAGGAAAAAGTAGAAGTGTGGGGGAAAAGAGAAATAATGAAAAAGCAAAATAAAATAAATAACAGGAAGTTATTTCAGAATGATTGCAGGCCATGGGCAGAAGCCAAAAATGATCTCTCTCTAGCCAGGCAAGTGAAAGGAGCTAGAATTGCCTACTCCAAAAGCTACCAAAACTGCTACAGCAAAGTAACAGTTTCGAGGCGGTGTTTCGGCTTGGTGTTTCAAGGCAGGCTTCGGCTTCCTTGATCACGACCGCCACA
>NW_017729006.1:54832676-54835167 GCF_001723915.1 Gavialis gangeticus | reverse complement strand
TGCTCAGGTCCCTTCCAACCCTAGAAACTATGAAACTAATGAGTCTAGGGCACCTGTGGCAGCATAGGTATGTGTAAGGTTAACCAACCAAACAAACATCTTTCCTTACCTCTGACTTCATGACCTCCAATACACTATTTAGGGTTTTTTCTTTTCTTTTTTTTAAAAGTATACGTGAAGCAAGAAGAATGTGTGAAATAAGATCCAGTCATATTAAACTGCATGTCTCTTTTTCTCATAAAAACATCTATGTAGTAAAAAACTGCTACTTGCCTTAAATGCCAACTGAATCGTTTCCAAAGCTTTAGATGGCCTACATACTACTGATAGAGAAATCACAAATTCCCGCAGGTCAATTATGCCTTCTTCATTCTGTAAGGGGAAAGCAGCAAAACACATCCAGAATTTATTTTGTTCCAAAATTCTATTTACTTCATAGCCACTGAAAGAATGTTAGAAAGATTCAAAATATACAGTGCGTATCTGTGTGTAAAAAAGGCATGTATGTTATACTATACAGATCCCTGTAGGCTTTTAGCTCTATTCTACTGACAACCAATTCCAAACGTCCTGAGGCTCTTTCTAAAAACCCTGGTCAGAAGTCAGTCGAAAGCCAAAATTAACCTTTCAAAACTATTTAAGACTCTCATCAGACATCAGGGCACTGGTTACGCCAGGATGCATTTTTCCACTTCACACAAGTCATAATAGCTGGGACTCATCACCTTCCCTCAAATGGCAGTGGCCCTAAGTTAACCCTGCATATGAGTCCTGATATTCAGGAAAGGAAAGAACACCTAGAGACATAATAAACCTCTCCACCTCCTGTCACAGCTACCACCTTCTCTAGACAAAGAAAATGACCATCTCCCTGCAGTGCATCAGGCAGAAGAAAGTGATTTGACTTGCCAAAATTGCTGACTCCAAGTTTAAGTTGTTGCTGTTTTAGAAACAATCCATTGTGCTGATGAGCAGCCTGCACCACTAATAACCACAACCAGCAATGCCTTCACCCCAAGTATGCCTTTTTCATCATTTGTAACTTTAAACCAAAATGGCCGTCTGTTTTATATACCAGGTACCTCTTCCTTAAGCCAGCATTTTATTTAGTTAATTGGAATTCTCAGCATGTGATAAATAAGAGGCAGTGCAAGGATACAAAGGGTAAAATTCTCCAAAGTTTACAGAGCTGACCTTGTTGTTCCCAACATTTAGTGTGAGCAGACCGGGGTCAAGGTTGAGTATATGTTTTAAAAACCCAGCTGAAATGGTACAAGGAGATTCTTAGTTCTCTGAAGCATGGTGGTATTTCTTACCTCATCAAAAAGGGCAAACATGTTCTCCAATATGTCAGAAACTGGAACTTCCAAGTATGCAGCAAATTCCTTAAGACTGACCCCTGCACCTTTCATCTTTTTGGCACTTTCAGAATATTTTTCAAGATCTTTTTCAAGCTTTTCTGGTTTCAGCCTATAAGTAATGAGGGAAAAAGAAGGAAAGTTAAAAGGCTTTAAGCTAGAGGGTTTTTTTCCTTTAATTTTTAACCACAAAATACCCCTATCATACAAAATAGTGAAGAATAGATGTTATGTAATGCATCACTTCATAATCCCAATTCAGAATTAACAAAAACGCTGGAACCCCAATATAAAGTTCTAAAAACAGGCCCTCCCATACAATTTCCACTAGCTCAAAAGCACTTAAATATTCATTATTATTCACTTTACCGTAGTATGTGGGTTCCCTAGTCAGGGACCAGGGGTCCACTCCTGAAACTAGTATACTACTGTCAACTGCAGATTAACAAACCCCAACATTTTAGCGAGTGTTTAGGATTGGTTTTCAGGGGAAAAAATAAGTCTATGAAACTTTGATCAACAGACTTGTTTTGACTTGCAGATGACATGCTTAATCTAGGACAATGGGGGTGTCCAATGTTTTCAGCCTGAGTCCAAAGCAAGTAAGTGGGCTACTGCTCATATTATAGGCAGTTTCCCTGCTCTGTTTTGTTCTACTTTTTTACCATTCCAACAGCAAAGTAAGAAATCTTTTATAATTCTTCCCCCTCTCCCCTGCCCCACAACAGGAGAAACCGCCAAAATTTGTTCAGCTGCCATAACCAGCTCCTACTATTCTCTCTCTCAGCTCTTCATTGTTTCTAGGACTTCCCTGGTCTCCTCAGTGTCTGATGAGGACTGATTTTTGCTAGACCCCATGGAACCTCTACCCTGCTCTCCATAAGGAGCCATAAAGAAGCCAGAGCTACTGTATCTATCCCATGATGCAGTCACCAACCAGCAGAGTAGCTAATGAGCCTCTGTGCTCTAGGGAAGGATGGGAGAAGAGCTATTCAGAGAGATCCTAGCTTACATCAGAGGCTCAATTTGACACTGAAAAAGCCACTGAGGACTACCTTCTTGGGAAACTACCTCCCAAGAAGTACTGGGACTGATTCAGTTTAGTCATGAGTGGGTGCAAGTTAGAGGGCTTG
>NW_017729006.1:54816532-54827676 GCF_001723915.1 Gavialis gangeticus | reverse complement strand
TGATGCAGTCACCAACCAGCAGAGTAGCTAATGAGCCTCTGTGCTCTAGGGAAGGATGGGAGAAGAGCTATTCAGAGAGATCCTAGCTTACATCAGAGGCTCAATTTGACACTGAAAAAGCCACTGAGGACTACCTTCTTGGGAAACTACCTCCCAAGAAGTACTGGGACTGATTCAGTTTAGTCATGAGTGGGTGCAAGTTAGAGGGCACATTTCAAATCATCAATAAGAATTCACTTCTTAAAGTGCTTCTTGGGCCACAATTTAGAGCAGAGTGTTACAACCAGATGAAGTGCTGGACATAAGTAACCTAGGTAATCCAGCAGCAATGCCTAACCTATTCTAGAGTATGGCCTTTTTGGCAAAGAAAACTACTCAGACTTCAGCTAAACTTATACCCATAGAAGTAGGGTTATGACTTGGCAAAGGCAAATCTGGCTATCTATCACACTATAGGCAATCTTCTCTTGTTCTTATTGGGCTCTTATTGAAAAGCTTGCAGCAAGACCTTCTGGAAGTTGAATTCACCTCTCTTGCATCCAGAAGAACTAGGAAGAAATGCCCAAGTATAGTCCAGGAACAACACCAAGAGTCAATTATGTTTTTCTAAAGATGAATGTAAATCAAGAATCTACATTATTACTCAATCTCATGGGCTAAACACTGCTGATCAAAAAGTACCAATTTGCCTGAAAACTTCATGGCATGCACTAACCTCATTCTTTTCTTTCCGCAAGATCCCAGAATGTACAATTTGTTTCACTGCTCTGTTGCTACAAAGTACCCTGTACAGTTCAGCAAGTCTATCTGTACCTCAACACTGTTCAACTTATTTAGAGGAAAGAAAAAACAAACCAACCAACCTCCACAAACCTCACACAATACAAAGATTTTGTGGGTTTGTTTTAGTATAGGTGACACCACCCAGCTTTATTTCTTTTAATAGTCTTAGCCAAATAGCTGGCTAAAAATTAGCTATAACTCAGATCTCAGAAAACCTAAATGATGTTGCTGAGATTTGAAACCCATCTAAAAGATTATACCCACTATTTTCTACTGGTGTTCACAACTCAGGAGTCTAGCTAATTTCTTAACTGTCTGATGATCAGGTTTTATGAGTGGTCAATATGGCTTGCTTTCCTTTCTTAATTTACATCTGGCTAAAATATAACAATTATTTTCTTTTTAAATAAGGTAGTGCTAGAAAATGCTGAACAAAGAAAATGAGTAGAATTTATGAGCCAAAGTGATGGACCAGAGAAAAAGACAGGCAAAGTGTAAAAGTCAAAAGGTGGCCCTAACCACTTCATGAAAATTAGATAAAAGTCTGAGAGAACTTACCAGACATGGATGAAATACAAAGCACAGATGTGAAAGACATTACTGAGATGAAGCAGAGACTGAATGACTGCCAGTGAGATGAAGCATCTCCTGAGCACTGCTTCTTTGAAGACTATAGCAAATCAAGAACTGGACTGGAGTGTTTGGAGGCCAGTACTTTAAGCCTGCTAGAAAAATGCATAGATGACTAGAGGCCCCAATTTGCATCTTTCCTAGTAAGTTCTGACTCTGCACACCCCAAAAATCAAAGCTTAAGAGCCAGGGGAGTTCCAATGATTTTTCATTACAAAGCTGAGATGGCAATGCACCCTGCCAGGAACAAGATCCTCCATGTGACTGTCTTAAGCAAATAGCTTGAGCAAAAAGGTCATAGCTATCTATTACCATTTTTAGAGACACAGTAGATCGGAACAGTCTTTTCTGCCTTCATTTAAAGTGGGTGGGTAATAAGCACTGTTACCATGTATAGTGATTTACTCCAATACCCACAAAACTATAATCCCACAAACATGGGAGTTTACTGGGAGTTTAAAAAACATTCCTACTCTAGAGAAAAAGGGAAGTGAAGATAACAATGAAAATGATAGCAATGAATTTAACTACAAATAAAGAAAAAAGCAAGTAGATAAGGGAGACATATCTGTTAACAGTCCATAGCTTGTGGAGTTAACGAAAATAAGGAATCCTTGCAATGGTATAGGTCAAAAATACCAAACTACCAAAAATAAATAGCAAAATTATCAACAAAGCAAAAAAAGTATTCATTGAATAAGTGTAGTTGTAATGATAAAATAGTAATTATGAGAGAGTTAAAAAAAATCAACTATTAAAAATAATTTTTTAAAAATAAAACAGACTGAAGTGACTTTCAGAGGAACTCTGAACCAACAGTATATTCACTTTTAGAAAAACAGGGAAGACTTTTTTCTACTGGAGAAAAAAATTAATGCTGGCCTAATATTTAATACAGTGAGTTAGATGTCCTGCCAGGTGCTAACAGAATTATACCTAGCATCAGTTCAAGGGGGGGGGAGGGAGAAAGAATACATACATCTCTTTCTATCAATGTGGCTGATCAAAGTCTCAACTGTAGATGGTAAAATTATCAATTAATATGATTTTATGAAAAACAGGTCCAGTGAAGTTACCTTCATAAGGTTTCTGACAAGATTCTAAAACTTGGCTGATAAAAGATAACTGTTGAAGTAACATAATGAAATTTCAGTAAAACATGTTACTCAGTATAACATAAATATAATTAAAAACCAACACTATATAACTGATGGAGGATGTGGTAAATTAATTGGAAACTGACTGTATAATAAGTCTCGTAACGCATACTTAAGTACAGATTCACCCCAAATTACTATTTTGCAAGGACTCATCTAAAAGGAAGAAAAAACAACCTATGGATGACAGAAGATAGTACAAACTGGTGGACTAAATCAATGGAAAGGACCTCTTACAGTTCATACCTACCTACCATAGCAGGGGGCTAGTCTTAACAGCCTAGAACTATAGGACTCAGGTGGCAATTCTTATGTTTCAGGGACAGCTTAGAAAAGAGAGGATGATTCCTACTGTTTTAACATAGCTGAACACCAGGTTGCATACACAGATAAAGAAAGAGAGGTCACTCATTACAGAACCTGGAGTTCTTGGACACGTGTTGTCCACATGCACATTCCACTCTTGATGCACTTCCCTCCACACACTCAACCTCTAAGACTTTTGTTAGCAGCCCCATTTGGCACACATGAACCCTGACTGGAACACGGACACAAAAGGGAAGAATATACCAACTGCACTGACTGCAGTTTCCTCTGAACCACACAATCCCAGGTATACAGGATTACAAGGAACAGGTAACAGTCAGGCTGCAGAATGTGGTTATGTACAATTAATCTCAAAGAAGAATTACAGTTAGTTAGATAAGAAATTTCTCAGTCACTGATGAGTACTTGTCTATGGGTATTTCACAGCTACAGCCAATTACTTCAAAGCAGTAAACCAGTTCAACCACAGGTGGGATCTCACAATCACAGGAGAGCAGTGACTGAAACACCACTTCCTTTGTGCATTGGCAAGAGCAACAAATTAAAAAAAGAAAAAAAATCAGGGCACCTGCACACCTGAACAGGTACTGCAGGCCAAACATTCCTTCGAGTGCTGAGTGCAAGTGCCTCAGTAGCAGACTGCGCATATGGATAATTATGCCAAAGAGAATAAATTGCCTTCATTTGCTTTGCACATGTCTAATGTCAAAAGAGATCTGCCATATGAAGAGCAAACTGGTGGCCATATTGGAGAAGATACATGGTCTAGAAACACAGCCATCAATGCTACATAGCATCTGATCAAATGAAGATTTCTTGAGCAATTAGATTCAGTAAGTTTCCTCCAGAGAGGCTGTAAGCAGACAGAAGAGTGATAACAGAACTGGACAGAAAATCATACTAAAAAAAGAAAATACAAAATGGAATAGAAACAGGAAGCATTTTAACCAGCTAGAAGCATCAAATTTATCAGATCTGAAGTGAAAGGTACTTATACACCCTATCTTTACACCTAGTTTAATGAACAGAAGAAAACTAGGTAAACAAGGATGCAGCAACAGATTAAAAAGATGCCTGAGGGTAGCACATGGGAAGGAAGAACAAAGAAAATACTAAATACTAATAGTGACGTAGGTGATACAGTTAAGGAACATAGCTAATCTGGCTAAGAACTTGGTGAGGTCCGTAAGAAACAAGTGAAGTGCTTGTATACTAAATGCAAGAAGCCTTGGCACAAATGGAGAACCTAGAACTTCTGGTGCAGGATACTGGATATGAAGGGGGTAACAAACATGGTGGAACAGCAGAACTGAGACTCAGGCATTATAGGCCATAAGCTAATCAGGGCAGATGAAAAAAGTAAAGCTGCTGGGGTATCATTGCAAGTTAATGGTGTGTAAAGTTGTGCATGTTAACAACTGTAAGGAAATAAGGAATAGCATGAATAAAACAGAATCCAATAGTCAAACTCATTATGGTGAAGGTATTAATGCCTTGTATCTACTATAGGGGTCCACAATGATTATCCCAGGGGCGTGAAGACAACAGACACCAGCTAAGCCCCCATTTCGTTAAGAAATACATCTGGAAATGATGCAGCTATTACAAACAGAGTGGGCGATCCTTCCCTCCATAAGCCGTGCCCCATAACAGAGCTACCATCTGTACCTCCTCATCCCAATGCTTAGGGCTACCATATATCCAATTTCAAAAAGGAGGACACCTGTCGAGAGGGGGGTGTATATGATTGTGGGAGGAGCAGCGATATGCTGGTGCCCTGCCCCTGTTGTTGGCCGCCCCGCCCTGCCCCAAGCCCTAATGCTGCCCCTCACTTCTGACCTGCAGCCCTCCTGTCCCTGCTGGTGCCTGTCACTCTTGACCTGTGGCCCCTGGGCACTGCCAATGCCCCACACTTCCAACCCACAGTCCCCCACACCTCCCTGGCACCCCTCACTCCTAACCCACAGCTCCCCCAGCCCTGCCAGTGCCCCTCATTCCTGACCCACAGCCCCTTGCTCCCCTCACCCTTGCAGCATCTCTTGACTGCCCCACCCCTACAAGCAAGGGCACTGGCCCCAGTGCCATTGTCCTGGGCATGCAGCTCCCTGCTTCCCCCAAAGAGTCCCCCCTACTCCCTTCCCCTGCTGGAGAGGCTGGCACCTCCCCCCTGCCCTGCTGCAGCACCAGTGTCCAGACAGCTTCCCCTAGCACCAGCAGGCACCTGTCACTCCTCAAACACCCAACCTCTGCCAAACCCATCCACCCACCCATGCCCCCTGGAAGTCCCCAAGCCCTCCAACCCCTGCTCCCCATAGACTTACCTGCATCCAGCTGCTAGGGCTTCTCCTGCCACCCTGCCTGAATGCATGCCAGCCATGTGCACGTACGTGCGCACACAGCACCCCCTGCCTCCAATTGCCCTTCCCCTGCTCTCCCCAGCCCCAAGCAGCTCCTTGCTAGGGAAAGAAAGGTGGGAAGTGCCAGGAAAAACTTCGATGCTGAGCAGAGCAAAAACCCAGATATTTGTTCATATTTTTAAAAACCACCTGGATGGAGATCGGAGGATCCAAAAAGAAGACATGTCTGGGAAAACCTGGACATATGGTAACATTACCAGTACCATGAGCAGTCCTTCTAAGACCCCCATCACCCTCTCCTACAAAAAGAAAAATTATTGGGAGGAGGAAGAGAAACTCTCTCCTCAAACACAAAAGTTGTTAGAAGCTTTCCAAGCCATTTTCAAATCTCCTTTTAGATATCCCTTCACTTAATCTACTTCTAATCCTTCTGCTTCCAATTCACTACTATCCATACTATGCACCAACCAGACTGTAAATTGGGTGGCGTCACAAATTACCCATCAGGTCCCTGGACTTCTCAATGCGGGGTAAGAAAATCCCATGTTTGCCCAGACTAATCTACAGAAAAGGCAAAAATTCCTTCCCAGAAACCTGTTTCTTATAAACCACAAGAAGTGGACAGGGAGAATTACTCAAGGCAGAGTGGCACCCAAATAAAGCAAGGGCTTCAAAGTCTTCTCTTGAGTGCACAGAGCTTAAGTCTTAATGCTGTATCACAAAGGTAACCAGACTTTTTGGCCCCAGCCACGCAGGAATGGGACTCAATTCCTCCACACAGGACCAGTCTGGCTGAGTCCTGATCCAGCCATGTGGGGCTTGGAAATTCAGCAATGGGGAAAAGGTGGCAGTGTTAACTTCCATCACTTCCCACCACCAAATTTCCAGAGCTGTGGGGAGCACTGTGGGTCAGATTACTTGGCTCTATCTAGTCAGTCAGAAAAAAGTCCATGGTGAGATGAAGAGGGAGAGAAGGAAATAATCCTTAAGAGAGGCCAGACAAACTTTCCCCGCAGAAGCTAGAAACAGGGCATTTGCTGAAACTAATCTCTTGTGTGGTATTGTTTGAAATATGCATAAGTATTCCTTGTTTGCAATATTAAGCAGTTCCACTTTTAACAAAATATCTAAGTTGTGAGAGTGTGAAAATGAAACTACATGAAATAGTATTATAACAATGATATCAAATAAAAATGAATGTGATGTGCTCACCCAAGACTTCTCACAAGCTTTGCAAATTCCAGGAGACAAGTGTTTGAAGGAAGACGGAGCTGTCCTTCAGCCAAAGCTAGACAGCAGTCTTCAAATGTGTAGTCTGTCACTGGAACTCCTAAGGCCCTTTAAAAAATAAAAAAAGAAATTCTGATATAGCACGTGTGATATCCTTTCACACCCTCCCCCCAAATCCCCACTATTGTGGTTCTGTACAGCATTAAAATTTTATAATAAATCACCTTCTATATCAAAGCAAAACAAAAGGAGCAGCCAAGAAAAGTGTAAGCACAAGAAAGGGGTTAAAAAATACATTCTTTGCAAAGACAGGTCAAAGAAAGCCACAAAAAAGAATGTTAAATATGAAATCTGAACTTCCTAAATCATGACAGTAGAAAAAGAAATACTGGACTACTTTTATGCACTTTCCATTCTTTAAGCATGTTGGTAGATAAAAAAACAAAAGCAAAACAGTGGATGAAAGCTTAAATAGAATAAAATAAAATAAACCTTTAAAGGGTAACATCCTTATTTACTTTGGAACATAACAATAAAACCATTTTGAAATTACTCACAAAACAACTGTACAAGTAGAACAACAATTACCTTAAGATGGTGTTAAAACTGTAGTTTACAGAACATCTTTTCCCAAAGATAAACAATATACAGTGAGAGAGATTATAGAATACAAATTACAAAAACAAGTGCAAAAGCTTGTTTGAACTTCCTACTAGTTAGGTTAGGGCCAAAAGAAAAAAAACCCAGAAAATTAGAAGATCCCTTATTTCAAAATAAATGCATTAAAAACTGGTTTTACTTCACTTAGAGCTTGACCCTGTGAAGGTATCAAGAAGGGGTTTAAGCTACAGTAGACCCCCGATTTATGTGATTCCGACTTATGCATGTCTCATGTTTACACGATTTTTTATTAGGGTCCGGACTGGAAAACACCCCTTGAAATGCGCATCATTCGTGTATACATGCAAATGCTCGCGAGATTCGCATATATACGCGAACGCCTCACAAGATTTGCAGACAGGATCAAGCAGAGCTGTGCCGCCACTGTGGTAGTAGCATCTCAAGATGCATAGGTGAGACACTAGATGTGCATCCTAAAAGCGATTCCACTGAGAAAAGAGGGAAAAAAGCTATGACTGAGGTATGCAGCCCCTCACTAGTCTATTTTTTCCTACAGGAAAAGTGGTCCCAACATACACAAATTCGACTTACACAAAGTTTCCCCAAAACGCAATACCCATGTAAATTGGGGTTCTACTGTACTGTAATTGTTGGCACTGCCCCAGAAAACGCTGGATCTTGGGGGTCCTCAGCCCAATCCCCTGAATTGAAGTCAATACAGATCTTTCACACATTTGGGGAAAAAAATGAAGCAGCCCACACAGGACCCTCAGTTCTCCTTTCCAGTCTCCTGCTGTCAAAGTACCATATCATATAATCTCTTTTATAGATGGATCAAGCTACTCAATAGGGCTGCACGAAATTTTGCCACCAGTTTTGTTTCAATGCTGTTTCGACTCGTTTCAAGATCGAAACAGCGAAATAGAAACAAAACAAACGTTTGTCAAAACAGCCCCAAAACAAAACGAGGCAAGTCAAAACGTTTTGACTTTCGAAGCTGAAGCTGGGCTTACCTTCAATGCCTGCAGGGAAAGAGAAACTAAAGTAAGGAGAGGGAGGGGGAAGGAGGGGGGGAAAGGAGTGCTTTCATTATTGACTGTGTAGCTGGCCAGTGACCGGCATCCTTCTCTGGGGGAGGGATGGAAAAACTGCAAAGGCAGCAGCATTGTTTAAACTGCCCTGCTTAGTTTCTGCCTTGGTGTCAGTTAGTGAGCTGTCTGTGTTCCAGCAGCTGAGCGTCAGACAACTACAGCTAGCAGCAGCACTGATCTTCTAAAGGATTCCCTACTTGCTACTTCCCTAGCAGGCCTGCAGTTTTCACCCCGCTCTGCCCCAAGACAGAGTCCCACAAGCACCCACGTCACAAGTTTTGCCTGTCAGCGGCTAGAGGTGCAGGGTCCCAGAAGCCCCTGCACCTATCTCCTTGACAGCTGGCAGGCTTCATGGCCTCAGCAGGGGATAGCATGCCTGCAGCTTTCACCCTGCTGCACCTTATCACACACTGTCACCCATGTCACAAATTTTGCTTGTCTGCAGCTTGCAGCACAGTTTCCCCCAAACCCCTGCACCTATCTCCTTGAAACTTGGCAGGCTTTGGGGCCTCAGCAGGGGCTAGCACGCCTGCAGTTTTGACCTCGCTGTGGCTTAACACATACATGCGACATGAGTTTTGCTTTCAAGATTTTGGTTTGCAGTTTCCTCGAACCCCCTGCACCTATCTCCTTGAAACTTGGCAGGCTTCATGCCCTCAGAAGGGGCTATCATTCCTGCAAGTTTATTCCAAATAAGGCAATGACAAAGTTATAGTCTGTATCAAGTTTCCCCATTATAGTCTATGGACGAAACAGCGAAACTGTTTCGACAGAACGGAAAGGAATGGAACAGCAGTTTCGAATCAAAACAAAATTCAAAACAGAACGCTGCCATTTTGCACAGCACTACTACTCAATGCTACTCTAACTCCTGAAACCCATTACTCCCATCAGAAATCCAATCACTGCTCTGATGGTTAGAAAACTTCCGCCAGTTACCAACCAAAACTTATTTATATATGGCTAGTTTATATTCATTTGCTCTCATGCCAATATTGCCTGTTAGTTTCAATTCTATTCCCTCCCTTACAACTCTCGCCCACCCCCATGTATAAACAGAAGTCATATTGTCTCTCAACCTTTGTACTTCTAGGTTAAACTTGAAAAAGCAGAAATCATTTCGTTTCCTCCCAGAACAGGATGATCAAAAAATGGATAAGCCCAATAGTCCTTTTCTGCACCTTTTCTAGCTTGAATTCAGTTTTCCTGAACATGGGGGAACAAAGCTATATACTACTCCAGATGTTTTACTAGCTTCTCATACAAAGGCATTAATACTTCCCCTTCTGTTGGAAGCAGCTTGTTTGATGTACTCTAAATTAGTGTCTGCCTTTTGGACCACACAGGTGGCTCATAAATCACCCTACAATAAATTGATATAGACAGGTCTCTCTGCCCTAGCATTTCCAACTGCTGAGCTCCCTGTTTAACAGAGAAATTCTTGTTATTAGCCGTTACATGCATGGCACTGGACTTTGTACTACTAAATTTAATCCCATTTCTATCACTACAGGCCCAAAAACATCTACTTCCCACACTGTTTTCAGGTATTTGAAGGCTTATCAAACCCCTCACCAGTCTTCTCTTTTCTAGACTAAGTAACCATAATTCTTTCAGTCTTTCTGCATTGCCTCCCAGGTCCCCAGTACTTTTTGCTGCTCTATGCAAGACTCTTACCAATCTGTACACATACTTCTTGGAAGTATAAGGTCCAAAACAGGACGACAGTCAAGATGAGGGCTCACCAGTGCTGAACAGAGCAGAAGAATCACTTCCCTTGATTTGCAAGCAACACTCCTGCTAACAGAGCCCAGTATGGCGGTGGCTTTATTTATTTATTTATTGGTGCAATAAGAGCACACTGATTCATATTCAGCTTCTGGTAAACTAACTCCCACATCCTTAGCTGCAATACTGCAACCTAGCCAGTCATTTTCCAGTCTCTTTTTGTACATTAAATTATTGTACCCTAAGGGCAGGACTTTGCGTTTTCCTTGTTGAATCTCATCTATCTATTCCTTGTCAATCTGGGTGCATCTACACAAGATGTTTACAGTGGAGTTGTCCAATTAGCTCCACAGTAAACATCTTAGTGTGTACACGTGAGGGCCTATTAGGCCACAGTAAACTAATAAACTCTGCAGCACTGCACACACAGATGCTGATGTGGATGACTGGGGGGCGAGGGTGTTTATACCACAGTCAACTTCTCCTGGGTGCAGCATCTACATATGTGCCTAGGACTGCAGCACTTTAAGCCAGGCAGAGTAGCCCAAAGTATAGGGGCCCCAGGGAGGTGAAGTGAAGGGAAGGGAAAGAGGGTTGCCAGTCCCAGGCTCTGGGCAGTGTTGGGAGGTGGAAGGGCTGGCTGGGCCAAAAGGGTGCTAAAGCGAAGGGCTAAGCAGCAGGCAGCCCCCGCACTTTAGCACCCTCAGCCCAGCCAGCCCGTCAGTTTACATGTGCATTGCAGTGCACATAAGTACTCCACTGTAAGATAGTATGTTCCTTTACTGTACTATCCTATGGAGGAGTTAGTTAATTTACTGCGCCCTAATACTGCCACATGCGTAAATGGTGATGCGTTACTGTGGAGCCAATTAGTCTACTCCACAGTAAAGCACACATGTAGCTCCACCCTGAGTAACAGGAATTAAAGTCTGTGTACTTTACAATATTCTTGAGTCAAATGTATTTAACACTGCAACACCCTACATTTACCTTTAAGCAGTGACCAACCAGCAGCAAAGGGAGCTGCTATGTTCGGCACCCAAGCCCCAGATATTCAAAGGGAGGGTACTCCCACCTCTAGCAGGGGGGCAGGATGATGCTGCTGCAGCAAAAGTTGGTACTAGATTTAACTGCCATGAGCTGGCTTACACTTCCCTAGCCCTGCAGCTGCTGCCAAATTTAGGCCTTTGAATCCTCATTCGCCATATATATATATATAT
>NW_017729006.1:54794505-54811532 GCF_001723915.1 Gavialis gangeticus | reverse complement strand
AAAAAAAAAAGCTTGTGTTGTTTACAGGCCCAGGAAAAGAGTTAACCTAGCTCTTGGCAGTGACACTTCTTTGCAGTATCCTGCCCCTGGCTCTACTCTGCACAGCAGGAGGCTCAGGCTTCCCTACCTCCATTCTGACCCCCCACCCCCAGACACAAACTATCAGGCACACTTCTGGGCACCTCCATTTACCCTGGAATAAGAATGGAGACATAAAACAACTATAGCAGAGCAAATGACCGTTCTACAATGTTAAGTAGGGAGCGGAGGGAAATTTCTGTTTCTATGACTATGCTTTCAGGGAGATGTAGCTTACTGTGAAGCTGGGGGGGTTTTAAAATTTCATTTCATTTCATGTCAGACTGATATCTGAGATGTTCTTCCATTTTAACTCAGTGTTTTCAAAACAGAAAAAAAATCTCATATATAGCTTAAACATCAAGGCACATCCAAGTTTTTCTTATCATTTTACATAACATTTTTTCTGAAGTCCTAACACCATAACTTAAGAGCAGTCATGGTAACATGCGAGGTACAGAGGAATCCAAAGCACTTATAAGTTTTCATAGTACTTCCTCTCTGACAATCATTGCAGTTGATTAGCTGCCTCAAATAACCAAATACACTAGGAAGAAGAGTCAAGTAAATGGTTTTTTAAATGTAGGTTATATTCTATACATTTGTCTGCACAGAGGCAAATATTGATAGCCTTCAGAACTTCTGTTTGATTCCAAAGTGAAAAAATCAGGCATACTTACTCTGCCATTACCCGCCTGACGTTGTTTGCATACAAAGATGGGTTCTTTCTTTCCTCTTCTGAAGGGACATACACAGGTAGAAACTGAAAAGAGAAAACCAAATTATATCAAAATATATATACATTTGAAAACATTTGTATTATTACATTGTAGTGAAAGATATATGTAGCAGTCCTGCTCAGAATAAAATTAAAGCAGTAGTGTGGGAAGACAGCAATTTAAAAACCAAGATCTAGAAAACCTGATGTAATACACACTTAAAGCCACATCATAGGCTACAGCTGTCCATAATGGTGTGGCTCCATTCCTGCTGTCAGTAACACAGATTAGCTTCAATTCTTTTATTGACATGGGGTCTACCTACGTGTACTACAAATACCTTCTCCACTGCTCCTAGTGTAGCAGAAGAGAGAATGACCAAACTTCTACATCAGCCCATTAAGCCTTCCTGCCCCTCTGGACACTTCAACTCAGGGTCACCTGAACAGTGACTCCTTAACCACAGTACAAGGCGAGCAGTGCAAAGATGAACTGTAAACATCCTTTGTACGAGGTGCCTAGCATGTTACACGCCCTTCAGTTATACACAAGAACGTGGTGCAAGATCTTTAGATAACAAGAAATATAACTAAAAGACTTTGTGAAAAGTAATCAAGGGGTGTCCCTTATGAAGCTATACAGAAGATGCACCTTAATGTATTTTCATAACAAAATGTTATCCCTTGCTCCATAGTTTGTATATTCAGTGCAGGGAATTCATTCGTCTATGGGTAGCAGAAAAAGTGTGGTAGGACAAGGAGATGAAATGGTTTCTAGTTGAGTAATTCCAAATCAGACTCTATTGTCACTTTTTATAACTCAGCAGAATTCTGAATGTCTGTCTCCCCATATTTTCTCTCTCTCACACTCCCTTCCTCCACATGCACAGAAAACACTAGAAGATGAGCTGGGCTGAAGCAGTTAAATGTAGTTAAGCCCTGAAAAAGCAAATTACAAATGCACAATATCTTCCTGAAGTATTTCTAAGTTTCTGCAACCTTACTGCTCAACTCTTCTACTAGTCACTACCCTGTTTGCAGCATACATCATAAGTTAAATGCAATTTATACAGAAAACAAATATTAAACTGCTCATACTTATAGAGCAATATTTTTTTTTCCTCCCAGTTAACTGCCTAATCTCAACTGCCCAGAGGAAAGGGGTGTTTCTGGCTTGAGATACAGCTAAAACAACACACATGAGAAAACTTTAGACTGTTAAAGATCTTATCTTGCACAGTTATGCCAGTGAATTTTTTTTTAAACAAAAATCAAGAATAAAACACAGCATGAAATGCTATAAAAATCTAAGAATCCCTTTAAGAATACTTTCTAAAAAAGCTAGCATGCAAACAGTACCTGTACTGAAAATGCACAATGCAAAGTTAAGGCTGCACATGAAAATTTAACTTTCATATTTCCCCATTCTCACATGCTTAATTGTGCAACTTCTTTTGTTTTGACTGAGGTATTAAAAGATTCTGTATGTGCAGGAAGAAATTTTGCATTTTTTTTCCTTCCAAAGAAAAATCTTAACATTGCACATTAATCACTGATATCTGAAAATAAGGTATCCATAGCTACCAAAGCACTTGGCAACTTGAATGACAATGTATCCTTTAAATGAAAATGCACAGCAGCCACAGAGGAAGGTTAGGAATTTTTAACTTTGATTTTGGGTAAAGCTTTCAGCTAGAAAGTCTATGTATACTACATGTGGATGGTATTAACCCTGCACTAGAATGCATTGCTGACACGAAGTCTCACTACATATTTTTACCATGTGATACCATTACTCTGCATATGTAGTATATAAGAGTATTTTTCCTTTTACTGCCTGTAATAAGACAGTATCGATACTTTTATACTAACCTCAATTTCCACAGAATTGTGAAACTGACACAAGGTAAGCCATAGTATTTCCATCCTTAAAAAAACAAAACAAAAACAAAGCAGAATTTTTGATTGTAGCAAAAGCAATGCACTGCATTTGAAGTTCCTCAGCTAGCATTATATAGCTAAGATGCATATTCAGAAAAAATGCATTTGGATGGCACTTTTACATGTATTACTAGTTTCTATAAACAAGTACCAAAAAAATTTCACATTCAACAGATAGCCAATGATATGGGAAGTCTGAAGCAGTAAGAAAGTCACATTCCTTTGGGAATACCTCCGCTGTAGTATGACTAATATGTACACAAACCATCTAAACATAACAGAAGTAGTGCATCTGTTTAAGAAAACTGTCCAGATTCATGCATGTATGCAGTTTGGGAGGTGGCAGGGGTCCAGATTCATGCATGTATGCAGTTTGGGAGGTGGCAGGGGGGAAGGGGAAGGCAGAATGTCAAAATCATAGTTGCCTACATTTAATGTTTTAGCCCACTGAAAGAAATATACACATATCTATCTTGCTTTCCTTTACCACATTCAAAATAAAACTTAAGGGAAGCAAAAAGCATGTAATGTGCCATTTAAGGATAAAGAAACCAACTTTGTTTCAGATGGTGTTAGCACCCAACTCCAGAAAAGGACATAAGGACAAAACTACTACAGAATAACTTATTCTCAGAATTACTCATGGTAAGGAGCAGGCATGACCAGCTCTCCTAAACTGACTGCTTGCAGTAGGTCTTAGTTATTACAGTGCCTGACCACTAGGTGCCAGGGGAGCCAAAGCTTCACTTACACCAAAAGATCTGCAACAAAATCTGTCAGAAGTATATGAGTTACTTCTAAAATTGTAAGTTTGTGTATATTGTGGTGTGAGGAGTCCTCACTATTTACAAATCTCTTGGACTCTGAAAAGATTGTCAGCCTTCATGGAAAGGAAGCTATTTTGCCTAGTGGCAAATGCCAACACAAAAGCTTTGTGCTGTTATGCTGAGAGAAAGTGATGCTCTGAGGAAACTTCAGAAAGTGCAGAAGGTGGAAGCACAAACAACTTGAGATTTTCCAGTGTAATGCACATGTGTTAACTTCAGCCTTCCTTCCCAGCTGTATTCAGGAAAATTATGGTTAATTCACTACATGTAAATTTACAGTGGGTTAGTAAAACTGTATTGATCCAGGCAGGTACAGAGGCTAAGAATTAATGCAGACTTAATTCACAGTAATATAATTTATTTTGTAAGTGAAATAAAATACATTTAATAAAAGGGACCTGAATTCTAAACAAGTATCTTTGTCATTTAATGTGGTTTAACTTGAGCAGATGAGTTAATCCACACTGTGAACAGATGTAACTTATGAAACACTTCAACGGGTGAGCCATACAGACATCCAGGCCCTCTGATGCATTCCAAAAGCAGCCAAAAGTGCTCCACAAAAGTACCAGTTGAAATTGATATACTGTTTAAAAGCGTTTCACTTCCTGCTACATATGCATGCTCTCTGGTGCAGAACAAAGGACCCATGGATTCTCCATCAAATCCCACAGTGCTCCTCTCCTGCCCCTTTCTTCACAGGGCAGGTGAGGGAGAGATCGGGGAGAGAGAAGGGAGAACAATCATTCAGTGCTGTGGTCATCTGCTTTCTGCAAAAGATCAGGGAGACACGGCAGCAGAAAAGCACGAGGGAGCTGAGGGCTGGAAAACTGGAATCCTGGTTCTGGCAGTGGCACATGGGCAGGAGCAGGAGGGGCTTAGGATGGTGGCAGGATTCAAGGAGTGCTCTAAGCATGGGGAGCACCAGCACCCTGGTTGCTGACTGATGCCCCAGCTAAACTGCTGCTGTGGTGCCGATTCTCCCTCTGGTTGCTGCTGCCTTCTCTCTTCCTCCTAAGAGTGCCAGGAACAATCAGGGTGTCAAAGCCCCTAGCACTAAAGGCGTTCTCAGGGTCTGACCACTGCTGCAATATCCCTGCACTGCTGCCACCAGGATCCCAGTTCTCCAGCCCCCAAACTCTGTGCACCTCTTTGCTTCAGTACAGTGTAGGCCAAAGTCATAGGAGAACACTCACAAGAACCAGCTCTGCTTCACCACCCCCCACCCTTCCATAAAAAAAAAAAAAGGGTTGCAGCCTTGGCAGTGATGAGCTGCAGAATAGCACTGACTGCTCCACTCCCCCTCAGGAGGGGGCAGAGGGAGAAGCAGAGCCACAGTTCACCACAGCATCTTGTTGTGGCTCCTGGCTGGAGATCTCAACATTGCATGCAGCCAATGGCAACTTCAAAGATCTCTAACTTAAGGGCACAACAGGCCCAGCAGCTGAAGTGTTACTCTTTTCTTAGCCATCCAAAATATGGGTGCGAGTTTTATGCAAGGAAATTGATTCCAGCATTTCTACGAGCATTCCACACTGGGATGGAGGCATGGGGATGCTGTAACGGCTGCCAAGACTCTGCTGTCTTTTTGGGCCCATGAAGGAGAGGCAGAGACCAGTTCTCAGCATTACTAACCCTCTCCTTCCAGCCCCAAAGTTCAGGCTTTAATCCCATCACAGCTACTGCCAAATTGGCAGCAGCATTTGAATCTTTTGCATTTCCTAAAGATGGCCAAAACATTCAAATGATGATGCTAAGAAATGTGGAGATATGAAAGTTGTATGTTGTGGGAGCAAAAGCAATCTGTCTCATCACATGCAGGTGGATCATATAACAATATTGAAATAAAAACGAAACAGGAAAACAAAAACAGTCCATAAAATAATCAAGCCAGTGGGACAAATGCCATCTAAGCTCGCATCGCCACTGGACAGAAATAAGTGGCAGAAAACAATACTAGTTTATTTCTAGATTTTTCCAGATGAGGGTTTTTTGTTTTTGTTTTTTTTAATGATGTGGCAATCAACAGGAAAGACTCATTCATTTTATGGAATATCCTAATAACCAATAATGCCCATCTGACAGTACACTTGTAACACCAAGCTAATTTACAAAAGCAATCACAGCACAAGAAAGAAGACATGATTGACTTACGCTCCTGGTCCTTGCCATGTCCATGTGATTGTATCCTAAGAAGTGCAAAACAAATGCAATTATTTTCTCTAAGTCCTCATGAAGATAGCAATGAACCATTTAAAAAAAAGCTACTTCCATTAGGAATAAACTGAATGCTAAACAGGAATAAGCTTGCCTTTTATAAAGTTAAGAAACACAGTTCAGGTGTAATTCAGTGTTTACATACACAAAAATTATGTTCATAGCACATCTGAAGACTCTTTGGATCCTTCAAAAGATGCCCACTTAAAAATATATACATTTAGAAAAAATTAACTGCAATTCAGATGCTTCTTTTGTCCCATTAGATTTTTTTTTTTAAATAGGTAACTGCCAGTAAGGGTATAAACAGAAGCATATGAAAGAAAGAATGCAAGAGATGACCCACCAGGTCAGACCACAGGTCCATGCTACCATGAACCAAATTTCTCTCACAGCAATGCAGTGCAGATCCTAATGGGATGAGCATTTAAGCAGGGCCTATCCAGACTGATTTGTCCCTTGTCCCCCCCTCCCTCTACAGCTTCCAACTTCCAGAGGCCTGGGAACTCTAAGTCTGGAGGTTGGAAAATGGAGTCTGTGTTATGAAGAACTTGAAATCTGAAAAAACAAAAAGAGCAAAGCAAATGCTAGAAAAAGATATGACATTAAAAAAGATCAATGTAATGAGTGGCGTACAGTTTATCATCAAAATACCTTTATTTCTAAGCAGCAAAACTGGAAAGTATTTTTACTACTACTACTGCGCCAAGGCCTTTATGGGTTGGCTACATTCTTTTTGGTTTTGCAGTAGAAGTGCACCTTGAAAAAGAATTTTAAAACAGGAGAGCATACAGTTAAAAACACAAAAGACAATCCAAGCCTCAAAAAGGCACTGCATGAGTAGTGAGCAACCTGGGAGCAAGGTAGCAAAGACATGGTGATGGAAGGAGTGGACAGAAGTGGGCATCATGTGTGTTGCAGAGGGAGGGAGATATAAGCAGTTAAATAAGATAGGACTGGGATGACCTGGAAGGAAAGGCTGGAAACTTGAACTTGATGCAAAGGAGAAAGGAGGGGAGTGATGTGCTGATAAGTGTTTCAGCTCAAACAAGAAAGTTTAGAGTGCTTGTGCTTTTGAGTAGATTTGAGGGAGGTCATCAGGAGCCAAGCAAGGAATAGCAGTCCAAAACAAAGATAAGGGTCTGTACAAAAAATTGAGCCATTGGAACAGAAAAAGGAAGTGGTATGAAGAAATAAGCTGCCTGATTTGGTAAAGACATGCATTTGTAACATAAGAAAGAGGAAAGAGTTTAAGATCAATTGTAGATTAGAAGCCTAATAGACCAGGAGGCATTACTGGAAAATGAGGGGATTAGACAGGTTTGGAAGGAAGCAAGCTTCAGTTTTCCAGAAACTGTCAGAGAGAGAGAACTTTAAGATTTGGAAGTTAACTTCAAAATTTTACTTCATTATACAAGAAAGTGGAAGTGAGGCTGTAGAGCCAAAGACAGTCACCCTTTATTTTAGAAGATGGACTGCGGGGATCAAAACAGAGTGGTTGACTGAAGCTTATCCAGACTCTCACTACTGTATGCAAACTAAGATAAAACAGACAGTTGTGCCAGAAAAGCAATATTTTATCTGTAGCTGATATGAGCACTGTATGTATTTATAAAAAGCTTCCAACTCTTGCTCAGGGACAGCAGTTATTTTGTTAGAGGCAAAGCACAATTTGAAGATTCTGTACCTAAAAAAGTGAAACCTTTGAAAGGTTTCTTTTCCAAACAATAGAGGAGACTTAAGGAAGTACTAAGACTAAAAGCTCTGAATTTTTTTTTTTTTTAAATATAGTCAGTATTGCAATCTGGGCCTTTAAGATTAGCACTGAGCTGTGGAGATGGGGTATGTATTTGAATTATTATGGAGAGTCCGAGATCTGCCTTTAGAAAATTATGGAAATCTGCAAAGCAGCACAACAAGCAAATTGCAAGTGTAAGTTGAACATGAGATGTGCATTCACACATGCAGGCACATGTGCTTGCAGCAGCTCAAATAGCAGCACACATCTGTGCTGGAGATTTATGCCTCAGCACATGCCTAAACATGCACTTTGGGGCGAATTGTACCACTTGAGGCATGCTGAACCTGCCCAGCTCTGCCTGGATCTTCAGCCAGGGGATGCTGCTGGCCCTAACAGTATAAAAAGCTGCCCTGGCAAGCAGCTCAAGACTACATGACCTCACGAGCTTGAGGCCCAGCCAGTCGGTATCCGGGGACACTAGCCCCTTTGTGCCAGCTGGACTACTGACGCAGCCCTAACCTGAAGAGAGGGGCCCCTGTACCCTCTACCCGCTGCACCAGTCTGGAAGTGGGAGCTGCTGCCTGGCTGTCATCTGCTGCCACCTGCGACAGCATCAGCTCTTTTGGACCTGCGGCCCCATGGCTGCACACCTGCCAGACCTGGACAGGGACTGCACAGCCACCTGGGCTGTGGTATGGGGACTGCAGCAAAGCCTCCTGCACCTCTGGGCCAGTAGCCCGTGGCTGCACAGTTGGCCTTCAGCTGGCACTGCTATCATGTCTTCTGGTGCCCCCGCTCTGCCATCTAGGCAACCTCCTGGGGCAACAGGGCCTCAACACAGAGAGGCTCTGGCTGGGTGTCAAACTGTCTCTGGAGGACTCAACCTCACCACTTTTTTTCAGCAGTTTTTAATTTGATACCAGGATTTCCAGGTATCAAAATCAGTGTCCGTGCTGTGCAAACATGCAGCACGGGGAACATTTTTTGGTTCCCAGAGTGCCTCTTGCAGCGTCTCAAACTGCTTTGAGACGCTGCAACAGGCATGTGCTTACTTGTATGGATGTGCCCAAGGAGGCTTCAATAGCCATGAAATAGGTTAACTTGTAGCAGAATAAACAAGCGAATGAAAATAAAGTGGGGGGAAAAAACTGCACAAGAACAGCCACAATCTTAGAATACAATGGCCTTGATTGCCTACAAAGGAGTTTTGGACCTGAACGCACACGCGCGCGCGCACACACGCATGCACGCACGCAGGTTTTGACAGGAATTAAGCCTACCTTAAATACAACTACCAATCTCTGGCAGAATAATATAGGCAAAGCAAAACTGTAAAACGTGGCAAAGGAATGTATGAAGAGAACTTAATATATTGCTATTGGTGCAAGCCCAGGGAGGTAACATGATAGCCCCTTACTTGGAATATGGATACTAACTGTCCAGAATCCAAAGACCTGAGGGATACTTAACCTACAGCAAAGAAATAAAGTGGACTCCTGAGTCTGAGCCACAAAAAGCAAGAGTTAATGAGTAGAATGGCACAATGCCCATTCATACAGCTAGAATTCTCTCCACTTCATGCCCAAAAACAACTGCATCAAAATGTAATCCCCCTGTTCCTGAAGAAATTGGACCCACGAGAGAGACACACAGCTGGTATTAGAAGCCTTAAGAAAAGGACTTCCAGACAAGTCAGCAACAATTAAGGAACTCTCCAAAGCAATCAGAATCAGACTTACTGTGCCATTTCTGACTGTTTCAGTCTACTGCAAAGCACCAATTCAAGAACTAGGTACAGGACTAGAGATTTATAACATACTTATCCAGAGCTCTGGGTTCCATAAGAGCTGCCCACCCTCCCTGGTGGTGGGAGGAAGGGGCAGTATGGAAGGAGGTGGCAGGGGGGTAATGCTTATGGAACCCAAAGGTCATTCCACCATCCAGTTTGGAAGTCAGGGTTCTGGACTACAGGAGGCAAAAGAGGCTGATTAGCTGAAGCCCACGGCAGACTTGCACTGCTCTATAAAATGTTAGAATAGGGCTTTGTTCTTAAATACAAATTTCTTATGCCTTAATTAGAACATCTATTCCTGAAAGTATAATTATGGAGGAGTTGCTGCCCCCACAGGGAGATCTCAGGAGGCCTAGACAGGGCTGGAACCAAGGACTATGGAAAAGTAAATCCATCAAGAATGAAGCTGAAAACACTTGAGGCCAAAGCAATAAACCTTCACGTTTCCTGCTCCTGCCTAACTATCCAAGGTCTAACTCCTCACAGCTCCACGAATACGTGCCAGCCTAGCCAACACAACACACAAGCTCCAAACCCTTCCCCACCTACCCTATCCTTCCCCACCTACTCTGCATCTCTTCTCTAGTTTCACCCTACCTTCCCAATCTAACCTAACATTAATCTGTAATAGAAATTTCTTTCCTTCTCCGCTCTTTTTTGTTTCTGAAGCTTATTTGCAGAAAAGGCTTAGAGATTATATGGTTTACCAAGATGGTGAATCTAGGGGAGGAGTAAATGCTAACAACCTAACTGACGGAACTGAATATTTTTGAGGACATACAGGGAAGTACTTGCACACACATAGCCACACAGATGTGATGTCACATCCATATATGAAAGAATGCTTGCTTACCCAGCAGAAAGGATTAAGACAATGCATCATTCATCTACATTCTCAACATTTCTAGACTTAAAAAGGTCCTGTTGCAGTTATGGAATTTGTAATGGGCAGGGGAAAAAGTTTTTTCCTACCCCACACCAGTCTTTTTTACTTAATTTTAGGTCACAAAAATCACCACAGAATCATAGAAAATTAGGGTTGGAAGAGACCTCAGGAGGTCATCTAGTCCAACCCCATGCTCAAACAGGACAATCAACAATTAGATCATCCCAGCCAAAGCTTTGTCTACCCAGGTCCTAAAAACCTCTAAGGATGAAGACTCTACAACCTCTCTGGGTAACCTGCCCCAATGCTTTACTACTCTTCTACTGAGAAAGTTCTTCCTAATATCCAACCTAAATTTCCTTTGTGGCAACTTGAAACCATTTGTCTTTTTTTTGTCATCTGCCACCACTGAGGACAGTCTAGTTCCTTTGTCTTGGGAACCACGCTTCAGGTAGTTGAAGGCTGCTATTACATCCCCTCTCAGTCTTCTCTTCTCCAGACTAGATAAGCCCAGTTTCCCCAGCCTCGCCTTGCAAGTAACGTGCTCAGCCCCCTAACCATTTTTGTTGCCCTCCACTGGACTCTCTCCAATTTTTCCATATCCTTTCTGCAACGGGAGGCCCAAAACTGGACACAGTACTCCAGATGTGGCCTCACCAGCGCCAAATAGAGGAGAATAATTACTTCCCTTGATCCGCTGGCAACACTCTTAATGCAGCCCAGTATACTGTTAGCCTTCTTTACAACAAGGGCATACTGTTGGCTCACACTCTTAGATCTTGTTTGAAATTTGTGGGGGCAGAAGCAATCCCCAGTATGTTTTTGTAGCTTAAAGCAGAAGCACTCAATGTGTGGGTCATGGGCCAGATGCTGCCCCCCATGGCATGCCATCCAGCCTGTGGGACTCTCCACAGGCCTGTGGGGAGCCCTGTGGGCCATGGCTGCCTTCCACACCCAACCTAGCACATGGGACTAGGCAGAGGTGGTGCAGGGCCTACAGAGCCTAGTCTCCACACACAGGACCAGGCAGGGCCCTGATCCCAGTGGCCAAGGGTGGCACAGGGCCCTGGCACCTAATCCAGCCTGCAGATGTGTCCCATGCACACCCCTAATCTAATCCATGGTGGTTAATTTGACTTTAATTTTACCTTCAGACACATTTACACATGCTCCAGGGATGAGGGAGGAGTGACACTCCTTCACTCCTAATGAAGTGATAATTAGAGCTGCTCCAAGATTTTTTGTGCATTTCAAAGAGATTTACAATCTTCAGACAGGCTGCATAAAGAAATCTACTGTTCAAGACATCAGGCTGAAGACTTTATACAGCATTCATCTCAAAAGATGTCAAATAAACATGCTGTTACAAGTCCTAGGGTGTAATTGCAACTGACCTGGATACTTTTAAAAAAAATTGCTCTTGGCTCTATCTACCAAAAACCGTTGAGGAATTAAAGTATTCTCTCCTCACCACACTGACTAAATGAAATCCCCTCCTCTCTACCCCCCCACCTAAAAACCTCGATTTTACAAACTGGAGATTGCCTTAGAAGATTTTTCCTAATACTTTAAGTGGATAGAGGGAATTCTTTCAGGAGAGGAAAAGAGCAAGAGCAAAAAGTAAAGCAAGTTGATAAAAATCAGCAATTAACCTACACCTGTTTCCTGCTGGGCTTTTGTCTACAAAAAGCCAACAAACACACCAATGGCAAGTGTGCACTCTAAGTTAAACAATTTGATGGCAAAGCAGCAAACCCCATAGCCAAAATTAAAAAAAATTGAGAAAGCAACTGAACTTACCAGTTTGTTAGGATACCGTAAAACTACTGGCTGTACAGGAACTCCAGGGATAAATGCACCTGGAAGGCATATGCATATCATTACTTTTTTGCATAAAATTTCTTTACTACAGTAAACTGTTCACTTCCAAAAGACTCTGTGAAAAATGGTTATTTTTTTCAGTCTTTCATGAAGAACAGTTAGAATTCACCTCATGACAAAGGAAAAAAAGCAAAAGTAAGTAGCTAATAATAATCCCTTTGAAAAAGTTATTTTAAAAAGACAATATATGTCCAAAAGTATATACACTGTGGTCACTTATAAAGGAAATATAAACAATTAACAGATTGTAAAAAAAATGCTAAATCCTTCACTGTCAACTTAAATGCAAATAATCAAGTACAAAAGAAACATTTTTATCACATCCCACTCCCTCAAATTTGACATCAGGATTATTGATTTCTTTTTTTTTTTTGGGTGGCGCATGCTGCTGCCATGTGTGCCGCCCTGCTTTTTTCTGGCCTGGGTTTCTTGGACCCCAGGATCTCCTGGGGTCAAAAACAACCCTCCCCCCACCCCATCGCAAGGTAGCAGCATGGGAAACACTGGCATGTGCACCGAGTGGCACCGCAGATGGGCCTGTGGCACCATATACTGCAAGTCTGCACTTGTCTGGACACAGTCAAGGGAGCCAAAGAGCACTGCTCCCAGAACTGGTCTTCTTGCTGCTGTCCATTCACCTAGCTGCTGACACATCATGGCTAGGGTAACAAGTCAAAAAGATCTGATGCACTAACAAGCCCTTCTAGACTGATGCAGTTTGTGTCTGCAAAACACCTCTTGGTTATTAATTCCTAATGGTTTCACAAACAAAAATTTATCCTGGGAAAAGCACTTTCATGCTGCTGTTCCAACAGTTTCAACTGTTGAAGTATGGCGTTTTGCCAAAGAAAGGTCAGAAAACAGAGGATCATCCTCTTAACTAGTATTGCTATACTGGAAGAAGTTTCTGGGGCAGACCTGGCCAGAGTACCTCTCAACAGTTGTGTGTAGGTGCATCTAGTTGGAAAGTGATAGTCAGCTACATATTATTTAGCAGTAGATGTTGCAGCACCCTCACACTGAATACTTATGCTTTTGGTATTTCAGACTGCTCTATCACAAAGGATACAAAAATTCAGCAAGAGAAACTGTTCACAGCTCAGAAACAAAGGAAAAATACTATTTGAATTGGATTCAAAGTGCGTAATTGTAAAAATGTAGTCCAGCTAGGGCAGTGATTCTCAACTTTCTTTGGTCCCTGGGCACCAAAACTGAACAAATAAGGTATTGCAAGCAATGCTTTCTCTCTCTGCATCAACTCCGCTTTCAGACACAGGAAATTAAAATGTGGTAAAACTATGCCATAGTGATCTATAGCATTAAAAAAATTCCACTTCAATCCCAGCCCTTCACAAGGCTTTTTCATTCACACTTTTCAGTAGCAAGCCAATTACAATGCAAACAATACATTTAAAATGCTAAAGCAATGAGAGCATGCTATAAAAGGAAAATTAAAAATACCTACCAGGCTTGAAGGTAATTAAACAGGATCTGTTTGTGCAAGTGCCTTCAGGAAATATTATTATCTTGGAGTAAAAACAAAGTTCACTTTTATGAAATATAACTATTCCATGTGGATTTATTTATAAATATTTACATCTTTAAAGACAAAATTAAAAAATTCTTCATATAATTAACTATAATAATTTCAGGGGGGGGATTGAGTTAAGATTCTTTTTCAATCCAAGTGAAGTTGTTTATTTTCATATGCAAACTGAACACCAGAGAACTCTGTTCTACAACCCTTCTTATGGGTTGTAAAACTAGATTCAAATCCAAAATGTTAAAAAAAAATTAATTCAGTTCTCTTTCAGTTTCTTCAAAACACATGCGCCTAAAGACCTAGTTTCACAAAAAAATAAGAAAACTGCCACAAACTAATCAAGATCCCTCTCTCAGATTGGAAAGAGAAAAAATAGTCTCGCCCCCGCATACTAGCTACCTGGTAGTTATTTAGATACCACCATTGCAGAGACCCTAGAACACCTAAATGAATATTTTAACAAGAAAAAAAAAAGATTCTTAAGACTTAACTGAATTATCAGCAGAAGGAAGAGAAGGTTAAATTCTGAGTAGACTCCACTCAGAAAAAGAGAAATAGGAAAGATACTGACAGCTCATATCACCAATTCCAAATTGCTGAATTCAAGGGAAGTGAATGCGTACTGCCAGTGAACAGACTACGAGACTAGGACTCAGGAGAGCTGGGTTCTACTTCCAGCACTGCTCCTGGCTTTCTAAGTAACTCTGAACATGTTACTCTGCTCTTTACTCAGCTTCCTCTTCTTTAAAGCATCGGTAATACATACTTCCCTCTGCAGCACTGCAAGTTCCTTTGATAAAAGTCCCTAGGTAAGGACAAGACACTGTTCCACTCCATTACTCTAAATGGGTCAATGACCACATAATTACGTAGTAGTCTCATCCATATCACAAGAAGAGGCTCTAATAGGTTTCCAAATTACAATCTAATGTACACGCTTTCAGGAAGTTTAGGCATGCAGCACAGAGCCTGAAGTATCCCTCCTTTTCCATTTCTCTCCCCAAAGCAAACTGCATGGGCCTCCCTGAGGAAGGAGAGGGAGCAGGAGCCCGGAGATCCTGGCTACAAGGAACAATGGGAGAGCAGCACCTAGGAGGGAGCCCCACAGCCCATAAGCTAAGAGCTCATGAGTTGCATGCAGTCCGTGGGCAGCCAACTGGATAGCCCTAGCGTACTGCATTATAACACTTGATATATCAAGTGTCAAACACCTCAATCATTCTTAACAATATTTAAATTTTAACAGCATCACTCCAGTGGAAATGATCTCCAAATGCTAAACACATCACAACAGAACTAAAGATGAGGCTAGAAATTCATCATGCAAGTAAGGATTTTAAGTTCTGTATCTCAGGGAGAAAAGCATAAGAGGATTAGGGTGATAGGGAAGAGTTGGAAACAGGACACGCTAAACTGCTATCAATAAATACCAAATATATTCTGTCACAGAAAAACCACAAGGTACCTGGGGCCATTTGCCTGACTGAGCACGTCTCTTTATCTCTTCAACTGTTTTCCTGCGAGAATCCTGGTCTGACCGAGACACAAATACCGGCCGGCAGTATTTAATTAGAGCTGAAAAGAAAAGAAAATTACATGCATGTTTTCATTATAACTTGCTTTCACCGCTGCTTTGTGGTATCACCTCACAGGCACCCTTTTGAACATGAACCTCTCTTACAAAGAAATAACTAGTCTAATTGAATCACCTTACAAAAATATTTTTTCAGCTAAATAATGGCAATTCCTTGACCCATTTTCATTACCTAGATTGACAAATAAAAGGACAAAAAATTAGCAAAAAGTTCACTTTTTTTAAACGTAGTGAACGGATGGAAACTATATATGTAACTTTAAATGTAACTGTGTCTCTTTAATGTAAGCATATTTTTCTGCAGGAAATAAAAAGTTTGACCATCAAGACAGCTAGATTATTTCCTCTTGTAACAAATCTTCTTGGCAGGGATTCCAATGAAGAGAATCTGTGTGAGGACCTCTTTGTGGAGACCTTCCCCACAATCCTCTTGGACAAGATCTTTTTCCTTTTAAAGTAGGACACAAGGCAAATCCCAAACTTGACCTATGGAGATCCCTTAAGACATGGGGAGGCTAACCGTTTCTACAAAAACATTGCAAGTTTAGCTCCATGAGTGACTGGTGCCTCCTGATCTGGCAGGGCACCCGCAGAAGCCGCCAACCCTGGCAGGAGGGTAACCAGCCCTACCAACAGCATCAGTGTTGGCTGTCGGGGGGGGGCCCGTGCACCCCCTACCAGTCACCCATGTTTAACACTGCTGAAACTGCACTGCCCAGTACTCCCCACAGATGAATCTTATCTTTCCTAAAGAGTTTCCAGAGTCATAAAACGCAATTCATCTCCTTATCCAATGGAAAAGGGTTTCCCGATATTAACAGGATTTCTCTCATGCATCTCTTCCCCATAGACTATAATTTATGCTAGGCAGAGTGCGTATATATAATTATGTTTCCTGAGAGATGAAGGCCAAGATCTACAAAGGCACTGAATCAGGACTGGAGAATGAAATGCTTAAGTCTAACAACAGTGCAGTCTACAAGATCCCCCTACTAATGGCTTCAGCACCTTAAATTCCCCAATAAAACTCCCTAGACATAGACAATACTGGTCCTGCACAGGCTCAGAACTGACACCACCTTGGCTGGGCTGAACTGAGTTGAGATTCACAAGCTAGGTATCCCTAGACTTACATCCCCTGCAGGAGGACTATTTAACAGGCATGCTTTTAGCATGACTGATGCATACTGATAATTTAAAAAGAGGAGAGCAATCTAGTGATCTGTACCTAAATAGATAACTTAAATATCCAAGATGACCTCTACCTGACTCAAGAAGTCTATGAGCCAACAAGAGGCAAAGCGCTGCTCAACCTGGTACTGGCTACTGGGGGTGACCTAATCGGTGACCTAGTGATTGATGGGAAGCTGGGTGACATTGACCACAAGCTGATCACCTTCACCATCCATCATAAAGCTGGCAAGTCAGTCAGCAACACGGAAGTCCTTGACTTCAGGAAAGCTGACTTTGACAAGCTCAGAAGGCTTGTCAGTGAGGCCCTAAGGAACCACGACCCCAGGGGGAGGAGAGCTCAAGAAGAGCGGTTGCTCCTCAAGGGAGTGATCTTCAGTGCACAAGCTAATTCTATTCCACCTCGGAGGAAGGCAGCAAGAGGGCACAGCAGCCCCCCTGGCTCTCCAGGGACCTAGCAGACCTTCTGAGGCTAAAAAGAAAGGCCTACAAAGGATGGAGGATGGGATTCACCTCCAACAAGGATTATTCTGCACTGGTCCAGTCCTGCAGGGAGCAAACCAGGAAAGCCAAGGCTGCAACTGAACTCCAACTAGCTTTGAGCATCAAGGACAATAA
>NW_017729006.1:54792228-54794172 GCF_001723915.1 Gavialis gangeticus | reverse complement strand
AAGAAAAACCTGCAGCATCCTTATAGGCTCGACAGTGCTATGCTGGCTACCACTACGGAAGAAAGAGACTTGGGGGTCGTCATTGACCACAAGACAAACATGAGCCTGCAATGTGATGCTGTGGCTAGTAAAGCGACCAAAACGCTGGCTTGCAACCATAGATGCTTCTCAAGCAAATCCTGGGACGTCATTCTCCCCTTGTACTGGGCCTTGGTAAGGTCGCAGCTGGAGTACTGCGTCCAATTTTGGGCTCCACAATTCAAAAAGGATGTGGAGAAGCTTGACAGTCCAGAGAAGAGCCACCCACATGATCAGAGGTCAGGAAAACGGACCTTACGACGACAGGCTGAGAGCCATGGGGCTCTTTAGCCTGGAAAAGTGCAGGCTCAGGGGTGATCTGATGACCACCTATAAGTTTATCGACGTGACCACCAGTATCTGGGGGAAAGTTTGCTCACCAGAGCACCCCAAGGGATGACGAGGTTGAACCCTCATAAACTACTGCAAGACTGTTTCAGGCTGGACATAAGGAAGAATTTCTTTACTGTCCGAGCCCCCAAGGTCTGGAACAGCCTGCCATAGGAAGCACCTACATTGAACACCTTCAAGAGCAAACTGGATGCTTATCTTGCTGGGATCCTATGACCCCAGCTGACTTCCTGCCCTTTGGGCAGGGGGCTGGACTCAATCTTCCGAGGTCCCTTCCAGCCCTACTGTCTATGAAATCTGTGAAAGTCTAGGAGGTGTTTCAAGCTATGTATCCAAATGTCACAGATACCCAACTCAGGGCTGTAGGGAGGCATCCAAGTCCAGAAAAGTAGGATTTCAGAGAGACAAAACTCTCTCTCAGATCTCCTGCTAGCTTATTATACCCTTGCTCAGCATACTAGTTGTTGCCAGTCCCATCACTAGGTACCTAAGCCACATTATGCATCTCATCAGGAATTATGCAACTTAAATTAAGGTCATTTATTTCACTGTGGAAGCTAAGTGAAGTTTATGTGGTTCTGGCCTGTATTCTTTTCTAGGAAGCAGAATGTTCCCTTTATGTGCAAAGTATGCAGATAAAAGTGGTAAGAGAAATTCAGGCCAACGGAAATGGGACCATTTTGCACAAGAAACTAAAGAAGATGAATTTGCAACCTTTGCTTTGCAAACTACCATGTGAGCTGGAGTGGCTATTTCAGGATTGAAAATTTTATTGTTTCAGAGAGTCACCATTTTCAATGCAAATGCCTTACAAAAGTTAAAATACCTTGTCTTTGCAGTTATTTTTACTGAAGTAACGTTGACCCAATATGTCAACCTGTGATAACTGGCATTAAATCCCTATCCTTTAATATTTTTTTTAACTGAATCCCTAATGAGCTTTTCCATTATTTTACCCAGAACTGATGGCAAGCTTACCATTGCGCTATATCTATTTAGGTCACGAGGGGTGCACTGATAAAGGGTGTTTTTGACCAATGCCAATGGCTAATTCTTAACCAGCCATATTGGCTGATACCGATCTGATAACAAATATGCAAACCAGCAGCTTGGAGAGCAGTGTCCAGCAGGTAAGTCTGTGGTGGAAAGAATACAGGCAAGGGAAGGGGTGTGTGGGGGCGGTGTAGATCAAAGCCCTCACGGTAAGGGAGGGTGTGGGGCTGGGGCTGGGGCAGGGACTACCCAGCCAGTGCACAGCAGGGTGCGGGACAGAGCCACCGGTGGCTCATCGGGGGGTGCTGGGAGTAGGGTGGCTCCCTGCTGCTGCACATACCCCCTAGGGGAGGCATGGGGGGGCATGTGCCCCCCCAGATGTGTGTGGGGTGAGGATGGGCTGCCTGCTGTGGGCTTGGGGCCAGGGGCTATGTAGGCCTCTTCCCAGTGGGGACTGAGCCTGGGCTGTGGGGGGGGGGGGGGGGGGGAGGGGGGGGGGGGGGGGGGGGGGGGGGGTGAGGA
>NW_017729006.1:54780525-54792134 GCF_001723915.1 Gavialis gangeticus | reverse complement strand
GGGGGGGGGGGCGGGAAGGGAAGGGAGCGGTGACACTGGAAGGGGGACTACAGGGTAGGATACAGCCAGCCTAAAATTTGCTGTAGCCCTGCCTCCCAGCATCACCACTGCCTGCCTTGAGCACAGCCCTGGGCCAGCCCCGCCACCAGGAAGAAGCCAGTGCAGCCCCTGGCCCTGAGACCACACGCAGCATTTAATTGGTGACATTATTGGCTATACCAACCCCAAAAAAACAAAACGCCAATTGCCGATCACGTTAATTTTCCTTTTATCGGTGCCGATCCAATATGGACCGATATGTTGGTGCACCTCTACAGGTCACTCCTCTTCAATTTTGGCTGCTGACACTTCATTAACTCTTCAAGTCTTGGAGTGGTGGGAAAATTCCAGAAGACTTAATAATTTTCAGTGGGCCAGAAATATGTAAAAAATTTTTAGGACCCTTGGGCACAAACTTCCTGGACCTGATAATTTTTAAATATCTGTCTTTAGAAGTTTTAACATTCTCTCCAGTTATTAACAGTCTGGAAATTACTTCATCATGCCCGTGTAATAGGAATTTACCATTCTGCTTCTTTCCAAATACACCATACAAATGTCTGTTGAACATTTCTGCTTTTGTGGTAACGCTAATAGTTTTACACTCTACATCCAGTAACGGACCAATCCCACCCTATGCTCTCCTAATCGGTATAAAACTAAGAGACATCCACTAAAATTAACAAAAGATGGCTTTATAACAGGGGTGTCAAAGATATGATCTGTAGGCCACATTTCAGCCTCCCAATGGCGGCCTGGGACTCCAGCTGACCCACACACAGCATGTGCTGGACTGATCCCACACAGAGCCAGTTCAGAACCACACCCAACTCTGCCCCAACTCCCAAACACATACAAGATCCAACACCCATGACATTCACTCCTGCTTGCCCAGGCTGTAAGTCTTGCGCAGAATGGGTCCTTGAGCAGCTGGAAAGAGTGCTGGATCCAGCATGGGGGGGAACAGGACAAGGACAGGTCCCAATCTGGCCCATAGCACTGTTCAACCAGCCTGCAGGGCCAGATACATTTGACACCCATCATTTAAAAACAAGCAAGAGGAAGTTCTTTTTTGTTTTTGTTTTTTTTAAACATAATGCATAATTAACTGGTGGAATTCATTGCCATATGAAGCTGTAAAGACAGATAGAACAACCAGTTTCAAAAAGGGAACCAGACAAATTCATGGAGGACAAGTCCATTGATGGCTATTAAAGAGAACAGTCAGGGATGTAGCTTCTAACTTCCCTGATTAAAGCTGGGGGAAGGGGAGGGGGTAACAGGATGGATTACACTAGACATTCCCTGTAAATATATTTTCCCTCTAAAACATCTACACTCAGGTTTCTCTCTATGCAAGTGTTCCGTTCCAATAAAACCTTGCATAAAGTAAAATCTGCATCCACATAAAGCAAATCAATTATTGCATGTAATTAATAGGGATATGTACTAGCCTCAATCTACTTCTTCCCCTAAACCATGACAAATTTAAACAAGTAATCACACGATACAACAACTGCTGCTCGGACAGGCTGCGAGCTCTGCACTGCAAGCAGCAGCACATGCAGGGAGTGCATCGCCAGGGCAGCAGGGAGGCAGGCTGGAGAGGAACTGGGTGTAGGGAAGCAGGGCAGCAGGGAACACTGGAGGCTTGCTGCTCCTAGCTCTACCCTGCTTCCCTTCCCCAGGTGCCTCTCCAGCTCAGTGGGCATGGTCTGGCGCAGCTGGGAACAGAGGGGCTGCACAGAGAGGTTATGAGCTCCCTGCAGCAGGGAATGCGGGGCAAGCACCTTCTCCCTGTGGCCCCTCTGTTCCCTGCTCCCAAGGCTCCGTAGCCCAGTGGGCATGACCTGGTGCAGCAGGGAGCTCATAGCCTCTCCATGCAGCCCCGCTGTTCCCAGCCGTGCCGGGTTGCAACCACTGGGCTAGGGAGGCACCCGGGGCAGAGAACTAGGTTGGCAGGGAATGGCAGCTGCTCATCCTGTACTGCCCTGGGGACACGCCTCCTGCGCCTGCCACTCTTTGAGGGGTGCAGCCCTGTGCCACAGAAGGCACATGACCAGGGCAGCAGGGTGCAGGGCCCTTCACATAAGATCAGATTTTTCTCTCACAAAGCAAATTTCTGGTATAAATAAGGTTGTCACATATAAATAAATTCAAACAAAATGAATTTGCATAAAGAGAGACCTGAGTGTGCTACTTGCCACTGTCATGGGGAGGACACCAGGTCAGACAGACCATGGGTCCGACTCAGTATAGAATTTTTTATATTTTTGTGTATACTACATTATCTGAAATACCCACACCTAGTCCAATTCTTTTTATTTAGCTCTGCCAGCCATGACTTTTCCTAAACTAAACTTCCTTTACCCATTTTCTACATTCTGTAACTTTTAACTTTTATGTATTAATCTCCATTCCTTCCCCTTGTAAAAGCTATGTTATGCTTAGCCTTGGCAGGATTCAATTCTTATTGCTAACTGACTTCACCTCACACTCACAGAGCGAAAGAAAAATATTTCCACTGGTAATAATCAAAGTATATAAAAAGGGGATGCAAGAAAAAAAAATCCACAACAGGGGTAAGGAAATTCAGGACATGGGGCACCACACATGCACATGATGTCCACTGCAGGCGAGTGGGGGGAGCCCCAGCTGTGCCGCCCATGCACTGTTCCTTTAGCAGTGGCTTGGGAAGCCACTGCTGCAGGGTTCTGCTGCCGAGGGGCAGGGCTGTTGGCAGTTGGGTGTCAACGGCCACTTGCTCTGCCAGGCTTCAGCTGGGGAATCAGGCACCAAACTCCCATCAAGCCCAGTTTGGCCCTTGCATGATTGAGGCAGGGGCCAAACTGCCTCTGAGCCTGATCTGGCCCCTGCATGATATGGGCAAGGCATGTAAGGCTGCCCCTGGGGCCCAACCACTACCCCTGCATTGCCCAGAGGAGCGGAGGACCGTGGTGGTCAAGAGACCTGGCTGCCCCTCCACTGGTGTCTGCCAGGTGGAGCTTATCACCCAAGGGGCTGTGGGGAACTGCTTCCTGCCCTGGGCTAGGCAGCCACTGCCTCCTACCCCAGAGCAGGGCTTGGGGATTTAATCAGAATTTGACAGCCAGGAGTCCACTGACAAGCTTCCTCCATCCTCCAGCCCCCATGTGTTCAGTGCCACGAGAAGTGAAAGCTCCATCCTGGTACAAATGTACTACCAAATGAACAGAATGATTTAAAGCAGGTATGCTTTACTTATTTATGCATACTTACATTTTATATTTTGACATGGGATTTTATAGAGTATACTGTCATTACTAAACTGTCTGCCCCACACCCTAATTTTGCACAATCCTGAAAATTTAAATTGATAAAAATCAAAATAAATGCTTAAAAATAAACATTTATTTTAGCCATCAAAATTTATAAATAAAATAAAATAAAAATCAAGTTCTGCCAAGCCTAGTTATGCTGCTTTTGCTTTCAATTGCTTTCTAATTACAGGTAGTCCTCGACTTACAATGTTGAGTTACAACATTTCATACTAACGTTTATAAATTGACACCCTGTTACAACTTTATGACTTACAACGCTTGATCTGATGTGACACCACACCAGCAAACAAGTTCACTATGTCACTCATCTCCCTGAAGAACATCTGTCCAAGCTTCCTTGGACACTTGCTTTAAGAAAGCAGACAAAACTCCAGAAAAACCTGCAGCCGAGACTCCGGACAAGACTCCAGCCAAGGACCCTTCAAAAAGTCCAACCGAGAGCCTTTCAAAAAGTCCAGCAAAGTCACCTCAAAGAAGTCCTTCCAATTCAATATGATTGCTATTTATAATATAAATACATTAATGTATCTATATTACTCATCTATAATTGACCAAGTACAAAATTCTGGAGTATTTTTGGTGAAAATAGGATATCAGGCCTTGGTTCAGGAACCAGTCACCATTTATAACCTTGTTTCTTATGAGAAAATTGGTTCCGAGTTACAATGTTTCGTTTTCAGAGACCAGTTGTGTCCTAAGTCCAAGGACTGCCTGTATTACCTTCAGTTCAGTACTGAACCAAGTGAGTAATGAATCAAAACTGTCCCGCTGGATCAAAGAATCTTGGCTTTTGGCAGTTCCTAAGGAATATTATTTGATACCCCATATTCTCATTCACATTTTAGCTACTTTTTCCCTCCATAAATTTTGCTTGCGATTTTTGCCTGCTCTGTGAAGTTAACCCTTTTGAAGTACCCATCTAGGAGGGAGATATTTAGTGGCTGGGACTTCCTTGTTTACTTACAGTAAATAAAAATAAGGTTACAACCACTGGTCCCCAGGCAACTACCAGCTTCCAGTAGAGTGACTAATTCATCTTTATCCATCATGTAGTCCATAACTAGAGCTTTGATGTTGGGTGCAAAACCCTGTGTTGGAAAACTCTCATATTTCAAACACTCAGACACTGGATAACCACCTGAGTATCTCCAGTGTGTATATTTACCATAACATTTTCTTCCTACACATTATGAACAAATACCTTTGCTCCAAATTTATCCTATAGCTTGCACTTTTTTGTACTGACCAACACACATGCACAGGAATCAAATATCCTTGGGTTTTTTACTCAACATACCATATAACACTGCACTTACTATAGAGACAGCACACTGTCCTATTTTCCACATGTCCATTACTATGATCTTTTAAAAAAGGACTGGCAGTGAAGACTGCTTTCCTCCTTAAAGTAGGTCAAGAACTTCAATGGATAGCTGCTTTCTTCACAACACTAGGACACCAACCAAACAAATGTGTTTCTTTGTAACAACTTTCATGTTCTCTTCTTCCAAATTTGTTGAATAGTTGTCAGCTTTTTGGTACTTCTGTCCAGGTTGAATGCTTCCTGTTTTCCCCTATTGAACACAGCACTATTCTGCTTCTTCACTTCTACTCTTCCCAGTTATTTGACTGCCAGTTGCCCTCCCCCCCACCATGGCACCTGCAACAACTATCTCCAAAACGGATTACCCAACAGGTTTCTTCTTTCTGAGGTTGTGCATTGCTTCAGCTTGCATATTTAAACCATGCATCTTCCCATCTCATATACCTGCCACTTTGCATTTCATGAACCAGATTTGATCTGTCAGAATGAGAGATAGAATACATCCAAGGTAGGTCACAACCACTGTTTCCTCATTATCCATATTCACTACCTGGTATGAAGCCATCCCTAAAAATAGAAGGAACCCTGCTACAACTTCACTTGCCAGTCAATACCCCTGCTCAACGGTTCATTTGGCAACCGATTAACGCACATTAAATCTTGATACTGGCTCCATTCCCACACTGAACATTGTCCAAAATTACAGTCTGACAGGCATTAGATCCATCTCAACTGGATACATGAGACAGTTTCAGCCTGCTGTCCACAGCAAAAAAAAATGCCATTTTCCATCCCTTTTCAGTGATCCTTCTAAGAAGGTCTTGCTTCAGCAAGCAGTATCCTCTTTGTTAACTTTAAGCAGGAGAGAGGAAGTAACCTTACACCAAGGAAATGGTTTCTGTGATGGTTAGTTTCTGACACCAAAAAGGAATTTAAAGATGGGGCACCAATCTCTAAATTAAGGGTCATTCATTTTCAATTTGCAACTTAAAGTTCAAGCTACTATTACTACATCTGCACAGTGAACTGGACCTTCCCACAGGAAGTGCCTGATTTGTGGTGGGTCAGGACCATTATCAAGACAAGACTCTTCCATTCCACCTCCTGATATCTTCTAGAGTCTTTACCAAGATGCTCTTGGTAGTAACCATACACCTTAGACAGCAAGGGATAGTAGTGTATGACCATCTAGATGACTGCACCTCTTTCACACCCAAGAACAACTGATGAATACTCCTAAATCCAGTCTGACTTCTGGATGAGTCTGCAATTCAAAAGGTCAATCTGGACCCTGTGACACCTAGAACTTATCTACTGCAGGAGCTAACCCTACCAGTCAACCACTGATCCACTGATAAAGCCAACTCTACACTCTTGATCACATGACCATCTACACCTGTGACATCATATGCCATGTTGAGCTCAGAGGCATGCAGTCCTGTCAGTGTGTGAAAGGTCTTTGAAAAATCATTTGCTAACAATTACGTTGACAATCTTCTAGGAGTTCTGTTCTCCTAGGTGGAGGACAGATATGTTCTGTATGTGTAAGGGTCAGCAATGACCCAGATGTTTTTCTATTACAATGGGGAGCCCACATCAGCAACCTGCAGGGAACTGAACACCTGGATGTTTCAGGAGGCAAAACTCTACATCAACGGGATACAGCTCAAGGCAGTAAAAAAAGTCAGGAGGGAGAATGATACACAGAAGACCGGCAAAGAAAGCAGAAGGCCAGTCTCCCAGCAGAAGGAAGAGTGCAAGGGGAGGACTAGAGATGCATACCAGCCCCCAAAGGGGCAGGTCCATGTGATTTGGGGTGACTTTATAGATTCATAGATGCTGGGGCTGGAACTGACCTCTCGAGATAATCAGATCCAGCCCCCCAGCACTTGGGCAGGAAAGACTGCTGGGCTCAGATTTCACAGATTTTTAGGGCTGGAAAGGGCCTCAGAAGATCAGAGTCCAATCCCCTGCCCCTGGGCAGGAAAGAGTGCTGGGATCAGATGACCCTAGCCAGGTGTTTGTCCAGTCTCCTCTTAAAAGACCTCCAAGGTAAGGGAGAGCACCACCTACCTTGGAAGTCCATTCCAGATGACCCTAGCAACGTGAGCATGCTTGCTGGGGAGAATCAATCGGCTTGTGACCAAGGTGGATTCAGGAAAGAGATGGGTGTGCTACCTGCCAGAGGGACTGAAGTGAGATATGGTTGGAAAAGATCTTCCTAGGATCATGGAAGAACTTACTGACTATCCTCATGGTGGGACACATGATGCCACCAGATCCCTGATGGAAAGGGGGCGGGGGGAGAAAGAGGGGAAGATGCTCAAGGGAAGGTAGGTTCAGGTGACCCTCCAAGGTATTTTTCCAGTCATAGGATCAGAGAGAAGTGCAGCTGGAAGGGACCTCCAGAGGTCACATCTAGTCCAACCCCCCACCTGAGCCAGCATTATCCTTATCCAAAGCATCCCAGGCAAATGCATTGTCCAACCTCTTAGTAAAACTACCATCAACCTTGACACAACATAAGATATAACACCCAAACCTGCCATGGGTGAAGCAAGGGGATCACAGAAGCCAATGTCCTACTCCTGATAAGATTGTTAGTATATAGGCTTCTTCTCCCATATCTTCTTTATTCCACAGTCAGAAATTCTTCTGGTCACCTTCCCACCCATGCCTTATTCTCCAGGCACTCCATGAAGCAATATAGGATACTATCCAGGTATTTGTGATAGCAACTAAAGTTTTCTTGGCCATTTAGGGGTTATCTTGGCCCGCTCTCCTCGAGCACTGAGGTGTTCTCATCCAGTAGTCCTGAACTTCCTCAGAACAGTCACCAAGATCTTTACTTCAGTAAGAATTGCCATCACAGAGCCAGACCTAAATACAGTCCTCACACCTCTGATAAGGTCTCCCTCTGAGTCCACGGCAATGTGTTTCTTGCTCTAACTCTCTGTCTAAAGGAGATAAAAGCCCTTGTGGCAAATCCTCCATATTTTACCTTCTATCCAGATAAAAATATGTGGAAGAATTTACCTCAATTTTCAGTCCAAGATAGCTACTGAATTCCACTTCAGTAAAATGAGCTTGTAGGTTTTCGTCCCAAAACCTCACTCCTCCAGATCTCAGAAGTCATTATACATATTTTATGTAGAAAGAGCTTGGTTGTCCTACCTACACAGGAATGAGCTGCTCTCTGCTCAGGTCTCTAGTTGTTTACTTCCCTAGCAGAGAGATCCAAAACACTCATCAATAGCATGTCCAGCTGTGTCATGAGACTATCAAGGTAGGACTGGCTTCTCAAATACAGAAGTCTCTGAGGCAGATGGTGCACTTATTAAGGTGGTTCTTTTACTTTCACCATCTCCAAGCCCCCTCAAACAACAGACAAATAACTAACAAAAGAAAGATGGCCAGAGAAGGGGAAGATCTGCAAAATGCATATGAAGAGCACAGAAAAGAATTTTTGATAAATAAGATAAATTTAAGTCAGGAAGATTTGATAGAATTCACCCCAGTGCTCTGAAAAAAATAGCTAAAAAAAAACCTTAGAGCCACTGACAATAATGTTCGAAAACTCATGGACAACAGGTGAAAATTGTGGAAGAGCTAACAGTGCACATATTTGAAATGGGGGGAAAAGGAGGATTAGATCAGTAAGTGTGATTTCAATACCTGGGAAGTTAGTAACAAGTCATGCCAAACCAACGCAATTAGCTTCTTTGCAAGAATAACCAGCTTGCTGGATGAAAAGGAACATGTTGATATAATAAGGCAGTAAGGCATTTGATGTGGTCCTACGTGATATTTTGATGAAAAACTCCACTAAGTGTGGGCTAATATAATTACCAGTAAATGGAAGATGTTGTGCTTACATCATGGGAATCGGCTTTGGTGGAAGTGAAGACAGAGCAACAGGTTACTGCTCCACATATTGAAGCTGCTCTGGGACACCAAGAGGCAGCCTGAACCCTAATAAAAATAGGTTCTTTTTTAAGTGATGGTAGCTTGGCCGATGCTACCTACCAGTGGAACCTCTAGCTCAAGGGCAGGATATTATTTTGGGTGGAGGGCCGCTTAATGAGTTCTGGTGAGCTGTTGAGGACCGCATGGGTTGCCCTGCCCGCCGGTTGCCAATTTCAGACTGGAAGTCCCACCCCTAACCCCTGACCTTTTTCACCGGAAGTCTCACCCCTTGCCCCCCAGAAACACTCCTTTTGGGATGGGGCGGTTGTCATCTTAGAACAAGAAAAAAAAAAACAAATCACACACTAGAAATCAAACACCTATTATAACATATTTTTGTCATGATTTGTGTTTGCATAGTGTATATAGAGGTCATTGCATAATAACTTAAAAATAAAGTCTTAGTCTTGTATGTTGTGGAGGGGTGCGTGCGCATGTGTGGTGGGGTGTGACTGTGTGGAAGGGGGTACAGGGTATGTTCAGGGGGTTGTGGGTGTGAGGGAAGGTGGGGGTGGGTAGGGAGACCCTCTCCCCTCACACTCCCCCCATGGCTCAGCAGCAGCAGGCAGAGCTGTTCAGGGCACTGGTGCCTGGCAGGGCATGGCTCCAGCCAGTGCTACATATTGTGGCAAGTGGCACAGCCTCTGCCAGGCAGTCTGTATCACCAGCACTCCCCACTCACCAAACATGGGAAGGAAGCCCCAGGCACTAAAGCCAGCTGCCTTCCCTGTCCCCCAGGGGAAGGCACCTGAGGCTTTCCTCCCGTGAAGCACAGGCCCGGCGGGGAAGGCAGCCAGCTCCAGCGTGTTTGCATGGCATGAGGGGGGAGCTTCCCTCTCATGCCATGCAAATGTGACAGCTGCACATGCAAGTGGGGAGCGCTGGCGATGGACTGCCCAGTGAAGGCTGCAGCCCTCACTGCGATGTGCAGTGTTGCCTGGAGCTGTGCCCCACGGGGAACGAGCACCTGAACTGGGCACCCCTGCTTGCTGCTGGTGCCACTGCCACCACTGCCAGGGCTGGGCACCATGGGGAGGGGATCCCCACACCCTCCCTCACAACCACACACTGTCAACCTGAGCCCTCTGCTGCCACTGCCACACCACTTCCCTAACTGCTGCCCAGAGTGACCAGTAATCAGCACTACTGCACAGCAGCACCAGCACACATCTTTTAAGTAATGACTAGCTCTACTAGGCACTAACACAGCTTTCACCATGACGTGCTAATGTGCAGTAGAAATAGTCTACTGTGCTTTTAGCATCTTGTGTAGATGCACTCAATGTGCACTAATTTGTGTTATATTTGATTTATTTGTAACCTCCATATCAAAGAAGGATTTCTGGGGTTGACCTGCCCTACAGAATCCCTATGTACTGGCTCCTTATATAATTGTCTCCCTTTGTCTCCTTCAGCACCATGGTCTGAACCCAAAGGTCTCAAATTCAATCTCTGCTTCTGAATTCTGTGGAATAATATGGTTCTGCTCATTAGCCATTAATCGTATGAACAGCTCTTTCAATTTTTTCAGCTAACTCATTCAATAAGTCAACTAGGACAGAAGAATCTCACCTCTTCCCTTGTTCAAGTGGAATTTGGTTACATTACTTAGTATTTTCTCCCCCCATCTGCCATATTTACTATGTATTGGTGAGATTTCCAGGATGCCCTTTTTTTTAAACCTTCCTTGTAAGAAAGACATTTCTATTAACTTACTTCCCCAGACAGGAATATCTTTGCTTTCTGCCTTCATCACAATGGAGGCCATGGTCATGGTCACAGAAATAGCATCGAAGTATGAAGAATGCGGAGCCACTGTGAGAATGGCTGCTTCTGTTGGTGATGCCTGCCTGCCCTTTACAGTTACCCAATGAAATCCACCAGCAAGCCACATAGTTCTCATGAGTGCTTTCAGCAAACAATGCACTGCCCTGAGAAGGAAAAAAAATAGATAATGGTTATATTCCCCTAGGTAAAACTTTTGTTATACAAGCAGCTACCTACATAAGTATCAAAGAAACTGAGTAACAGAATAAGAACATTTCAGTTTTTTTGTTCAAACTTTGTGAAGTGGTTCAAGATATTTGTACGCTAACAAGATACAGGTCATGGACAGATGTGCTCCAAATTCCACTACAATTTGGAGCACTTTGGTATCGTACAGATGCGTGCCCCTCTCTTCCCACCCAGCCACACTGGAGTGTTTCAAAACTGCTGCAATGCCATACAGCAGTGGTGCTCTCCAGCTAAGGGGGGTGACAGGGACCTGCTGGTCCTTCATTGTCCCACAGTGCTCAGCTCCTCACTCCCCAGAAGCAAATTTCTCTAGTATCATCAGTTTTTTTTTCCGGCCTTTTCTCCTTAAACCAATTAAGTTATGCAGTGGTTATTTTTTGGTAATACCTCAGCATATGCTTTACCAAATGAGTGAAGGTAGGAACTCACTTTCGCCACCAGCACCGAGGCTTTTCAAGTTCCTTCTCGTTATATCCCAATAAAGCAATAAATGCAAAAAACCAGGCAACTAACATCATAGAAACAGCAAAAAAGAGTCGAATAGGGAACAAAGTCAAGGTCATGAAGGCAACCTGCAACACACACAAGAGAGTCAGTTTAGAGTACATTAAAATAACAAATTGAACAGTCAATCATTTTAAGAAACACCTCAAAAGAAGGTTAGTTTAAAAATAAATATTCTTCCATTTAATGTGAAAAACACCTTACTAATTGAATGAAGAGAAACTCTAAAACAAAGCTATACATCACACAGCAACATAGTTAAGAACACCTGAATATTTCCACTCTCAAGTCTTCTAGATATAGTGCATGTCTGGGAGTGAATTCTTAACTTTGAATTGAGTTGTGTAAAAATGTCAATCAATCATTTCAGCAGAGGCAGGGGGACACTTGTCATTATGCAAGAAAAAAAAGTCTGTGTTATAAAAAAAAAAAAAAAAAAA
>NW_017729006.1:54778408-54780466 GCF_001723915.1 Gavialis gangeticus | reverse complement strand
CAGAGGCAGGGGGACACTTTTCATTATTCAAGAAAAAAAAGTCTGTGTTAAAAAAAAAAAAAAAAAAAAAACCCTCTACCCTATATTAAAAGAACAATTTGAAGTATTAACTCTGCATCTCGTAAGTCAGGACATATTAAAAAAAAAAAGTATCAAGGTTTTCTTGACAACCTTACCTCAGCCTTATTGTTCACATTTGTTGTTGGGTTGGACCCCAAGCAGGTCTTTTTCTCTATTTTGTTTCAGGGCTGGGAGAAATGATTTCCAGGGCTAGCGAGTTAGTTTATTTCCATTTCCAGCATTTAACACACATCAAAGCAATGGAAATAAAGGGCTAGATTTAAGTCTTGGTCACAAAATCAGTAAGTAGGTGGGGGAAGGAGCAATGTTTCCCCACCCCACGCCCCCTTCTTACTCAGTAACCTAGCAATTAAAGCACTCATCCAGGATGCAGAAGACTTAAGCTCAAATACCTCATCTCCAGCTTCCTAGGAACCTGCCCAAATCACAGCCCTATAATTTTCTTAGGTGGGCTGCTTTCAATCCTTTTTAGCAAACATTATCCACTTTTGCATAAAAATTACATATTCAGTCAAGCAGAAACTACCACCTGGGCAACCCAGTGGAGTGCTGCATGACCCTCCTTTTTTCCTCCACTGACCTAATGAAGAATTTACTTGCCAAAAAAATTGCCCATTCCTATTTAAGATAGTGTTTAATGACACGGTTATGTGCTACTATTTTTCTCTAGGGCCCCCAGACTCATTCAGTGCTCAGAATAAACATGGTATACAGTAAATTTGGACTGCATAGAGGAAGAGACTGTCTTCAGGATCCCTACTTAGTTTGCTGCAGAAGTTAGAAAAGGGTACTGTAAGTAAGGCAGGAGAAAACAGTAAGAGTAAAGATTTTCTTGGTTCAAATGATTGGAGGCTGCCCTGTTGAACTGGATTCCCTGCCCCTACAGAAGTCCTACGTGATGCTAAACAAATGACTCAAACAAAGCAGGTGTTATATGCAAGTCGACAGTTCTCATTTTTGGATGCCTAGCTTGAGATCCAAGCTTCAAATTTGTACTCGTATTCAGGGATATAGCTTGTATCCATGTCGGTCTAAAAAGCAGAGGCAGACAAATTCAAGACTCTTGGACTAAAGATTATATCTTTTATTAGACCAACTAAATAGTGGGGGGAAAAAAAATGGTCTTTGCAAGCTTTCAGGTCCAAACTCATACTTCCATGCTAAGAACTTTAAAAAATTATGCCCTAGGCATCTCAAATTGAGCACAAGGAATTAAAGTTAGAGCCTCATATGGAAAATGGGGATAAAACTTGCCATCACAGACGGGACAGACAGACTCTGTGAAGCATTCAGATACCACAGTGACGATTACCAGAGAAAAGCCCATCAGGAAACTAATTCTTCAGAGCAGAATTTTAATAGCAAGCAGTAAATGCTCATAAGGATCACACTGAATAAGCAGAAAGCATAACACTGAACAGCTGCTCATTAAGAGTGCCATCTATTGTATATGGAGGGTAACTAGAGTTTTATAATCTAACGTTTGATGCAAACAGGTAGTTAATTGCTTGAAGATAAGTGAAGCTGATGGCTTAAGGTGTGACAAGCTGCTTCCCAGAAATAGAACTAGCTAGGCAGTGCTTTTACAGAGAAGGGTAGCTTATTGTAGCTCTCCATCTCCATTGCTCATCTCCATCCAACTTTCATGAAACCAATAAAAATGTACGGAAAAGGGGAGACACACAGAGCCTTTTGGTACTCAGGTGTTCCTAACTAGTACAAGGTCCATCTTATGGGGAGAAGTAAAATGTTCTGCTGGAGTAAGTTTTCCCTTTTTTTGTAGGGGCAGAGGGTCATAGCAAAGGCTGACAGTTGCCCCAGTTCTTTGCTATCATCACCACTCCTGCTGCATAGCCCAGCTACCTACACTACTCCTCCACCTAATTTAACCTATAATAGGTTTGGAGAGGGATGTTAATTTATGAGAAAGGTAGTATTAGAGGAACGCTGCAGCCATGATGGCCCAGAATAGACAAG
>NW_017729006.1:54768382-54773408 GCF_001723915.1 Gavialis gangeticus | reverse complement strand
GATAAAATGGCCTGGAATGTCTCCAACCAACCTTCCTTCCCTCCTTACTCCTGTGTTGGTATAGGTGCAGTTGACTGAGAGAACGACAGACATGAACAAAGCTGACTGATTTGCCTTTTTTGTTGTCTGTGCATCCCAAAAGGTTTTAGTAGAAACTTACTTTTCTCAAAAAGGCAAGGATATCTTAGGGTGATGTCTTATATTGGACCAACTACATAGCTGGAATAGAGTTGGACAAGCTTTCAAATGCAAAACGCTCTTTTATCAGGTTGAAGCAGTGAAAGCCCCTGGTCCTGCCCCCTGGCTTTCACTGCTTCAACCTGATGAAGAGCGTTTTGCATTTGAAAGCTTGTCCAACTCTATTCCAGCTATGTAGTTGGTCCAATATAAGACATCACCCTAAGATATCCTTGCCTTTTTGAGAAAAGTAAGTTTCTACTAAAACCTTTTGGGATGCACAGACAACAAAAAAGGCAAATCAGTCAGCTTTGTTCATGTCTGTCGTTCTCTCAGTCAACTGCACCTATACCAACACAGGAGTAAGGAGGGAAGGAAGGTTGGTTGGAGACATTCCAGGCCATTTTATCAACAGTCATAAAGGCTCGTTTGCATGAGAAGCAAGTGCAGAACAAGTCGAGCAACTTTCCTTAGTGAAGGTGCTTCTCTGACCTTAACACTGAAGAAGTCAAACCAGTCGTCTGCTCTCTGATGTCATATAGCCTTTGCTATCTTAACCTAACTTCAATACCTGAAGAGTTATTAGAGTGATTTATAATAACACAACTGGTAAATACTTGAGGAGGAAGGGGTGATTGTTATCAATCAACATGGGTTTAAGAACAAGTCTTGTCAAAAGCAACTTGATTTCATTTTTTTGGCAGATTAACTAGTTTGGTGAAAAAGGCAAATACAATCAACATAACATACCTGAACATTGGTAAGTAGTTTCTGACATGGTCCCACATACTATTCTCATAAGTTAACTGGAGAAACATGAGGCAGACATAACTTCTAAGTGGATACATAATAGACTGAATCACTGCAAGCAAAGAATAGCTACTGGCGGATTGATTTCAGACAGACGGGGGATCTCAGGTGAGGTTCTACAGGTGTCCATTCTGTTTCCAGCACTGTTTAACAATTTATTAATGACTTAGAGGCAGGATTAAAGAGCATACTGATTGAATTTGTACACAATCAGAGGAGTTGAGGATCAGATAAAAATCCAGAGGAATTTTGAAGAATTGGGCTATAGATTTTTTTAAATTAATTAAACAAGGACAAATATAAAGGCGCTGCACATCAGGAAGAAAACCTAAATGCAGAATGGAAGATGGCAGGTTTGACAACTGCACAGCCCAGGAGGACCTGGGGGTCCTGGTTGAGGCTGAAATCCAGTGAATCAGCCCCCTCCCACCCTGCCAAAAAAAAAAAAAAAGCAATTTTGAGCTGCATTAACAGAAGCATTGTAAATAAAAGACACAGGTGGCAAAAGTAGTATTCTGCTCAGTACTCTTTAGGCCTCAGCTTGATTACTGTGTCCAGATTTGAGCACTGCATTATAAGCAGTAAAGAAGCTGGAAAGAGTCCAGAGGCAAGCAATGAAGATGATAAAGGAACTGAAAGCAAACCATGTGAGGAAAGGTTGAAGGAACTATATATGTCTCATTTGCAGAAAAGGGGATTAAGTGGATGAGGAGGGAAGTGACAGCAGTTTTTAAATATTTGAAAAGCTGCCACGAAGAAGACTGAGAAACATTGTTCTCCCTTGCCACAGAGAGCAGGACACAGGGCAATAGGCTTAAACTGAAGCAAAGCAGATTCAGAGAAAACCTGGGGAAAACTCCCTAACTGTAAGAAGAGTAGGACAGTGCAACAACTTCAAGGAAGTCATGAAGTCTCCTTTACTGGAGATTTTCAAGAGCCTAGACAGACAATATCTGGAATGGTGTAGGAATAGTGAATCCTGTATTTCTATAGGGGATTAGATTAGTTGATACTGGAGGCCCAGTCCAACCCTATGAGTCTACGATGTCACACTGGGCATTTAAACAGCAGAGAAAAAGAAAGAAAGAAAATGTAATTCAGTTAAGTTACAAACATATTCAGCACAGGACAACCAAAAGGGTCTGTCACCACTAAAGCACTTTTCTCATCTATACCTGGAAATAAATTTGAGATTTTTGACTCAGTAGTCCCCGACTGCCAAAAGTTTTCTAAACCCAACCAGCAAAACATGAAACTCATCCACATGAATAACCTAATCACACAGAAAACAACACCTTAGTACTAGTCACTCTGTCACTACAATTTCTTATTGTTAGCTCAAGTGTGTTGGCATTAAAAGTTTGGCATTACCAAAAGCTCATGAGGGAGTCAATATGGCCCCACAGGATAGAAATTTTGTACATTTTCCAACCTCATTTGCCTTTTATTTTTTTAAAAAAGCATAGTAAATTAGATAAACGATACATAAAAAAAGGTTTTCAAAGTTCTGAAGTCAGACATTAAAACAATAATGTCTGAAGTTGCAGGATTACATACTCCTTTTTATTTTACCAAAATCCTATTTCGTTCAGTACACTGGGCAGGTGGATCGTACACAGGGAACAAACCAGGATTGTACAGGAAAAAGGCAGCTATCACTCAAAATCCTGCGTGCTATTTGTTGTGGAAATTTAAAAGTATGCAGCAAATCAAGCAGGTGACTGCAAAATGAAAGAAAGTTGGTTCATCCAGGTGACTGCCACCCTAAGGACCAGAATTCTTGTCTGGCTTCAATTTCAGAACTTATGTGATGCCAGCATAGTTTCTGAAGGCAGAGTTCAAAAAGGAGCTGCTGCTGGGACTGCTATACACTTTGTATGAAGGACTCTTTCGATAAAATGCATCAACAGCATGGGAAGCACAGAGAAGCACACAGAGTACTCCACTTACACCTATACCAGACAAATGCACAGGTCACTAACCACTAACCTACATAAAGGCCTCAGTTCCACCCTCATCCGCTGCTTACAGTGTTACAAACTTCTACATATCACTCAAGTACAAAGCATATTTCAGCCCCTCTACTTTGCAACTTAACTGTACTGCAGTTAGCAGTTTACTAGGTGGAACTGTCCTCCAATGAAGCCACCTTGTTTAACACCCCATTGCGCTCCATTTAACTGCACCAGAAATGGAGATGTGCTTTGACGTATAAGCTGCCCTTCCCAACAAAGGTTTAGTGTGGATTACAGTAAGGAAACAGAATAACTTATAAAACTAGAGAATGAACACAAAAACAAAACAAAAAGCATTTGAGTATCAAGATAAAATAGAAACCCCCTAAATATCCCAACCTAGCTTGCTTTGCTAAATGCCTGCCCAAACAAGGTAGTCTTACAGCACTTCCAAAAGATGTCTAAGTTCAGGCTCTGACAGACCTGAAGAACTGAGGAGCAACTGCTAGGAAAAACTTCCCACACATTTTCACCAAGCAAACTCAGGGATGAATAAGCAGTCATGGAAGGCCTGCAAGTGATGGGAGCGTACCTTGGGGGCTGTGAAATAGTGTCTAAGAGCAGCCCTAAAACTGAGTAGTTCCGGCCACTTTCACGGCATCTAGCCAGTTTGGGGGCTGCCACTACCACAGCATTCACATTACTGCATATTTAGTGAGCACTGTTTAGGTTGATTTCTGATAAGCATGTACTCTGGGTAAGTGCAGAGTCCTTTTTTCAGCATGAAGGAAGTGCATGTATACCAAAATACACTATCCTCACCACTGAGCTAAAGGGTCATGCTCTTTGCTCTATTCTTGCATTCCTGGCTGCCTGGTGACACAGCTGGAGGGGGTAAATGGTGACCCTGCCTACCCTATTGTAACACCTGGTGGTTCAGACACTCTCCTGGGAGGAGGGAGATCTAAATTTAAAAAAATCACAGCAGGAAGAAGGAAGTATGGCACCCAGATCTCCCTTTCTTGGGTGGCTGTTCTAGCCCTTTACCTGTTATGCCATCTCCCAGTGCTTTTCAGGGAAAGCAATCATGAGGGTTGAACTGGATGCCTCTGGCTGTGCATGCCCTTAGGGGCATACTTTAGGGATTCGGCCCCTCCAGGAGCTCAGGAGCAAACACCTAGTATGTAAATCCCAAATGGCCTTACAGATTTAAGTGCTTAAACATTTGATTGAGCCAAGGTGGCGATGCCTCTGGGCCTATGCAGCAACTGATCTTCAGACAGATTTTGCTAGGACATTTGCTTGGGCTTAGGTGCTGAAATTCTGCCTACAGAGCTCCAAAAGCCATCTTTGGCCTCTGGCCCTTAAAAAAAAAAACCCAACAAGTGTTCCCTTGGCGGCTACCACATGTTTTTACTTGCTGGATGCCAGGGCCAGATTTACCAGAGGACTGAGCACCCACAACTGCAACCGAGGTAAACAAGCTGTTTGTAGAACATAACACACAATAAGAAGGTTAAGCATCCTGCAAAAATCAGGCCTAATAGATGAGAGACTGGAGTACCCCATATTAATGGGGGTACATGACTATTTTGGCTGTGCACTCAATGCCTTGCTTCCCTCCATTTGTAAACCTGGGCAGACAGCACCTTACTGGAGGGGGACAAAGATCCGTTTATGAGATGTTTGTGAAACAGCAAAATGTTGCAGCGATGAGCATCAGAGAGAAGCCCCTGAGAAAACTCATTCTGTATCAAGCACAATTTGAATGCTGCGTAGCTACTGAGGCTGGAAGAGGAGGACCACAAGAAACGCTCGCAGGCTGAGCCATGCCAGGAGCACTTTCAGGTGCACTGGATTGATCCGAGAACCCTAAACAAGCTGGGCTGGAAGTGACCTCCAGGGGGCACCCAGTCCAAGGCAGGACCATCCCTACCCAAGCCACCCCCCAAACTCTGCTGCCAACCCACATACAGCCCCATCCCAAGGGGCTGGGCTCCAGGGGAACCAGCAACCTCCAACCCTTTGCCCAGCCCCTGCCTTGCCCACCGCGGCACCCTCCCAGGGGCTGCCCCAACGTGTCT
>NW_017729006.1:54763164-54763382 GCF_001723915.1 Gavialis gangeticus | reverse complement strand
GCCCCCCCCCAGGGGCTGCCCCAACGTGTCTGCAACCCCCCCTGACTGGGGGGCACAGCAGCAAGCCCCAGCCTGCCCTTGCCCCCCAAGCCGTTTGGAGGGGGAGCAGGCACTCGGGTGCTCAGGTCTTCCCGAGTCACTCAGGCCCTTCTTCATGGGGGGGGAGGGGGGGGGCGGGCTCAGCTGACCCAGCCCGGCTCCACACAGGCCTGTTGGAT
>NW_017729006.1:54742428-54762739 GCF_001723915.1 Gavialis gangeticus | reverse complement strand
GGGAGGCACGGTCCTGCTCCGGGCGGCCGGGCTCGGGCAGCTGGAGCCGCAGCCCCCGCGCGCGCGGTTCGCAGCCCTGGGGGAGGAGGCCGGTCCCCGGCAGCCCCTCGAGAGCGCACACATAGTCTTGGGAGAAGAGGCCGGTGCTAGTCAGCGGAATCCACAACGCGCACCCGCCCACGCACCGTGACACGGTCCTGATGAAGGAGGCCAAGCCTAGGCAGCAGTGTCCCCACAGACGTGTGCATGCATGCATGCACGCACACACACACACTATTGCCACATGTACACACCCCCTAAGCATTATACACACACACTCTATCCCCACATGTACACACACGCTAAGCAGTATACACACATGCACGCACACACCAAGTATACACACACTCTATTCCTACATGTATACACACACTAAGCAATATACACACACAATGTGTGCCCGCACACACAGACACACACACTATTCTCACATGTGCACACACACACTGTATCCCCCCCCAAACACACACACACACTAATCAGCACACACAGAGTTGTAACTGAGCTGTTTCCCTTTCTGCAAAGGAAACTGATGAGTGTCCTGGATGGGAGGAAGAAAAGTGGGACTGAAAACTTGGAGTTTTTAAGAGAGGCAAGATTTATGAATCTATGAATTTCTTAGGACAACATCCATTCTTGGACCAACAGTGTGGTTGGCATCAAGTCAGACATGAATTCAGAGACCTGAGGAAGAATGTCTTACATTTGAAAGCTTCTCTAACTTGATCCCAACCAATGGTTCAATGAAAGATATCACCCTAAGAAATCGTTGCCTCTCATATAATTCCTAGACTATCATGGCTACAACATCAGTTTTTTAAGAAGCATTTATTAGACATGTGCCAAAATAGACTTTCACCGTCCAGAGAGAGGGCAGCTTTGGTTTAAAAAAGGCATGAGCTGAAGCAAATAGAAATGATAATGAACAAGTGGGGAAAAAAAAGAAAGCATATAGAGTTGAATTTCTTTCATGCAAAAATTGATAGCTAAAGACAGTAGGCAAAAATCCACACTTAGTGGGGCTAACCATAACAAGGAGGGTTTTTTTTTTCAATTACATTAAGAAAAAAGAGTTTGCCCATAGAATAAGCCCGTTAATAAATGGAGGTGGTAAAATGCTCAGTGATGATGTAGAAACAACAACCACGTTCAAGAAATCTTGCTCTTCTATATATAGATGGAAGCAGGATGATGTATTTGTGTCAGGTGAAGAAGATGAAGTATTTTCCTGTCCATGAACAACTCAAGAAAATGTTAAAACAACACCTACTTGGCTGGGCTATCCAGCTTCTGAGTGGCCAATCGCTGCATGTGCTCCAACTGGATGCTGTTCTGGTTAGTGCCATCTCACTGCACCATGTGGGGCCCCCATTGCGCCATGTGGGGAGTGCCCCGCAGCAGCACCATGCCTTTCCCCACACTGTGTGGTGTCCCCAGGTCCCCCCAGAAATCTTGGCTGCAAACTATGCACCATGGGCTGTGCTGCGCTGCACCCCCAGGACAGGAGTAGACAGCAGAAGCAGGAGGAGGGAGGGGGAGCCCAGAGACCCTGGTGGCAGTAGCAGGAGAGTGTTGAAGGGAGTGATAGCATTCTCAGTAAATGGTTGATACTGTACTGTACATCAGTAAAATACAAGCTAGTACCAGATTAAGAACTTGTTGTCTGAAAGACCTCAGAAAGTAGCTGTAGGTACAGAATCATCACTGAATGGAATATTTCCATTGGGATTCCACAGTGATCAGGATTTGAACCAACACCATTCAACATTTTCATCAGTGATCTGGAAGTAAATAGAAAATCATTGCCAATGAAATTTGTAGATGACACATGGAGCAGGGGACCATATGATCTGAAGTGTTTGGTGGAATGCATCCATTCCAACAAAATGGGTTTTACTACAGGGAAAGCAAATCTCTGCATTTAGCAAGAAGGGATGCTAGCCATACCTAAAGAAAAGTAAACTGTACCCTGGAAAGTAAGGACTTAAAAAAGTGTAGGGGTCATGTTGAGTAGTGAACTCAAAATGGGGACCTGGTGGAATGATGTGTCAAATGTGATCCCTGAATGTATGAAGCAGAGTGGTGGGTAGGAGCTGGGAGGTAATTTTACCTTTGTAGACAGAATTGTTATCACTGATACTGGGATGCTATGTACAGCTCTTAGGTGGACATCTAATACTCTTTTGCATGTAAACAGCAATTTTCCAGCCATGTATGGTAAGCGCCATTTTTGGCCCTTATACACAGACTTTGATTCTATTACCCTCCGTTAGCCATGCAGAGTGGATAGCACATGTATTTCCCCTGAGCATGTGCGCATTTGTGTGTGTCTGATTTCCCAGGACAATGCTCTAACCAACAGGTCACAGGTATTATCCAGAGCTTGCTCCAGCACTCCTTTTGAATCCTGGGCAGTCAAGATAGGGAGCTGTATGAGGCTGGGAGGAAGAGTGTGCCTCAGTGAGAGGGCAGCAGCTGTGGGAGTGTGGAGTGGCAGGGAGACCCCTGCTTCCCTTAGGGCAGAAACTTTCCCATTGCCCCCCACTCATTTTATCTCATGATGGTAAATGTAAGGTGCAGTGGCTCAGTATCAAAAGGAGTGTTGGAGAAAGGTCTTGATAATGTCTAGTTTGTGGTGTGGGAGTTAAAGCAGTGTGCTGGGAAGTTTGGAGAAATTTATCTTCAAACCTGTCAGGGTAAAGGGGACCTATAACCTGGATTTCCTGCTTCCTGGGTGAGTGGCTAAATTGTGGGTCTAAAAGATACAAGGAGCCCTCCTCCTCTGTAATTTTCCCAGGAATTATGCTGATGTACTTTTGTACATAGGCATGTAGCTGTCCAGCATGCCTACAGCATGCCATATAACCTACTGAATATCCACTTATGCATACTCACTGAACAGGTAATAGAATCACAAACTGTGCTTCAGTGTCCAAAACCCCGCTTACATGGTAGGGGATCATTTAGGGACACAAAGGGAAATAGAATTCCACCTTTTGCAACCACCTTTTAAAAAGATTGTTAAAAAGTAGATTGCAGAAAGGATCCAGGGAAACTATTCAAAGGATGGAGAAAATGCCTTACAATGAGGAGCTTAAATTGCTTGTTCTTAAGTTAACAGAAAGAGGAGCATGAGGTGAATTGATGAGAGTTTATAAGTATTGACACACAGAGAAAAGATCAGGTTCCATAGGGCTTTTTAATGTAGCAGAGAAAGGCAAAAAATGAATTAATGGCTGGATGCTGAAGCCATTGGAAATAAAGCTCAGATATTTAATAGGGTGACTGACCATTGGAATTAATAATGAAAGGAAGTTCTGGATATTCCATTTAATTCTTCATGTCAAGATTGGATGTCTTTCTGGAAGATAAACTTTAATCTCATGCAAGTTATTGGATTCAATATAGGGGTAACTGGATTTAGCGTAATGCCATGTGATATGCAGGAGATCATATTCACTGATCTAATGGTTCTTTCTGGACTTTCTGAATATATTTTTTATAAATACTCCAAAACCAGCAGCTGTTTCCACTATGATCTAGTATTACTTTATTTGTATGGCATTTGCAATATCTTCTAGAATCATTACAAGCAGTCCTCAACTTATGGCTTTTCAAGTTACACTGAATGTCACTTACAATGTTTATAAATTGACACTCTGTTTCTATGTTCCAGCATGGGTTTCGACTTTACAACGGTCTATACAGCTGTGTCCAGCTGGTAAGTTTGTTATGATGGAAGGGGAGAGGAAGCGAAATGGCATGGGGGAGCAGATCAAGGTCCCTGTGGTGTGGGAGGGGCTGGGGCTGGGGCAAGGATTGCCCAGCTGGGGCTGGGCAGGTGTGGGATTGAGCTGCAGCTTGTTGGGGGGGCATAGGGAGGGAGGGGGCAGCAACTCCTGCTGCTGCATGCTGCTCATCTGGTGGCTCATCCAGTGGTTGCCACTGCTGCTCCCACTGCTTGTCCAAGAGGGCATGGAGGGGCATGTGCCCCCGGATCTGCGCAGGGTGGTGTGGACGGGGCTGGGGCTGCACTGGGCAAGCAGCAGGGGCTACGGTGAATTTTCAAGTGGCTGCAGCCCCCTCATAGCCCCCACTCTGCCACCTTTCCTGCTCTGATCCGGAAGCACATGCCCCCCATGCCCTCCCACTGCTCAACCAGCCGGGGCAGGGTGGGCATGGGATGAAGCCGTGGCTTGCCTGAGGAGTGTGGGTGGGGCAGGCAAGCTTCTGCCTCTGCATGCCACTTGTCTGGAGGCAGTGCAGCTGCTCTGTCCTGTACCCACGCCACCCCAGCTAGGCGATTGGTGGGAGGGCATAGCCCCCACTCCCAGCACCACTGCCACCAGCCCAGACCACAGTCCAGTGCAGCCCTGGCCCCACCTGCCCTGCCTAGATCCAGGGGCAGTCCCTCCGGTCCCCTCCCTCACTGCAGGGGGGCATTGATCTGCTCCCCCACCATGCCCCTTCCCTCTCCTCCCTACTACCCTTTCATCACAATGGACTTACCAGCTGGACACAGCTGTATTGAGTGTTGTAAAGGAACCAATCACCCATTTATAACACTGTTCCTATGGGAAAATTGGTTCCAACTTACGACATTTTGACTTAAGATGTGGTTTTCAGGAACCAGTTGCATTGTCAGTCTGAGGACTGCCTGTGTATCAAGTGAGAACATACTAAAATTTATATAAAATGAATAAAGTTCCTGTATTGCATTTTTTATATTTATAAATAGGTTTCCTTTAAAATTGGTAGGAAAAGAAGTCTTATATTTGCCCTGAAGTATTAAATTTGCAAGTGTTGTGTTAGTTTGTTATTACTAGTTTCATAGCATTCGTCTATTTTATATGAGATTGCTGGTTGCTTTGACTGTAACAAGTGAGTTAAGTGAGGTCTCTTAGATTATGTTTTCATGGAACTCTCATGTTGGACTGGAATAGTACTCCATTGCAGTTTTTCTGTTATTTTCTGAATCAAGGTGTTTTTAATGAATATTTTTCCTTTTAGATCTTATATAAGAATGTGTGACTTTTGTGACAGTTGCAAGAGCTCTCCCAAGCATCTCCAGTTGCTCCCTGTCCAATGGTGGTGTGGCATTACTTTAACTGTGCATTTCCTGGCTTTCTTCTATTGGAGGGAAGGGGTCCTCCCTCCCATTGCAGACCCTTTGCACTATCCCCTTCAAGATGAATTGTAAACCTCACTTCTGAGGAGGAGATGATTTCCCCCAGTGAAGGAACCAAGGCATCAGGGCACTCCACATAAGTTTTTGCATAAGAAGAATGCTAGGTCAGGTCTTAAGGATAAGAATATTGCTGGTCACAAGTAACTCAGCTTGGACTGCCATAAATAGAGGCATTTTGTTTCCCCACACCAACCAAAGGGACAGGCATTATCTCAGTTCTCTCCATAAAGCCATCCTAGTCACTTTTTTCCTAAACACTGGGCTGGGAAGTTTGAGTTTACATAAGTATGGCACCTAAAGTGTGATTTTATGTCCATGATTTGTGCAGGTACATCACAAGGAAGGCAATATTTTAACAGTAAATATCCTGCTTTAGTGAAGTTAGGTGTTGGTGTCTAATTTTTCCATATTCTAAACAGTTCTGTAAGCAGGTATTGCCCTGGTGAGGGCACAGTATTAAGTTATCCATAGCAAGGAGTTTTGTAAGTAATATTAGAGACTGAATGCAACAGTACAGTATAAGTAAAGTTACTTTAGTCCTGCTATAAGTGAAAATCTCAAGGTAAACATAACCATGGATTTGCCACCATTACTTCTTTAATACAGCTTGCTTCATTAATAAATTTAAAAAAACTTGAGAACACATTACTGAAGGATGTACAGAATTTCCTTAGCTTGTCAAGAGGAAGCATATTTACATAAATTATATAAATGTAATTTGTGTTGAAAGTAAAACAAAGGAAAATTTTAGGCTGAATATCCTGATAATAAGCTATTCTAGGCCCAGAAATAATTCCCAGGGAAATCTGTGAAACTTAGAACTTTTAAAACTTGACTGGCAATAGCAACATAATACTCATTGTATGTGTTGTATTTCACATTGCCACAGAGGAGGGTTGGAAGAACTAACAGGTCATTTCCACCATTAATGTGTGTGTATATGTGTGTGTGTATAAATGAGCCATAAAATAACAATTTGCCTTTATCAGACGCATACAAGTATGTCTGAATCATCTAGGAAGTCGGAAAAGGAATGTTCAATATTTAACATTTAGACTAAAGTGTTTTTCTTAAAAATAAATTAAATAAACTTTTGTAAAAAGCATATATGTCTGACCACATTTCTGTACTTCAGAAAGAAACTTCTTTCATAATAGAAACATTGAGTGTTGGCTCTTGCTTTGATTTAAGATTTTGATTTAAGATGAAAATAGTGCTTGACTTTTTGTATATGCAGCAGAATCAATTGCTAACTACCCAAGCACCCTTCACTTGTGGTTCACTTCTGAAATACGAATTCTCTACAGTTGATATCATGTGGCTCTATATTTATTTTCTCCCAAGAATTCCTATAGCAAATTGAAAAAGTGTTCAGGATAATCTCAGTTTGGGACAGAAAATACAAATATGTTCCTTCACTTTGCATTAGCAACAGTAATACAAATTCTATCATGAGAATTTATTGGCAATTTTATTCATGCTAGAGACAGAATACAATCTATTCTTCTTTTCCATGACTGGTATTCCTTAATAAAAACACAGCTGTGTATAGTGCTAATGGATTTTTTAGTACTCAAGCTACCTTGCAGTGATAACTGTGAAAAAAAATTAATACTGTAGCTACTGTTTCCCTGAAAATGCAATAACAACATATGGAACATTCAGCAGGCAATTTAAACATGACAGAAAAAAAATAGAGAAAACAACAAAAATTGTATTATTTCTAATTAAAAATCAAAAAAGTTTTTAACATGCTTTTTGTTTATCATTTGTAATTGCTATGATAAGGTTGTTATGTTTGTTTCTTGGTATTTATTCCATGTCAATTTTCTTTTCTCTTTGGTTTTCTGATGAACCCATTAATGAAGTACTATAGTTTTAAATTGCATTGACATGTATTGAACTCTTTAGTTTATTCAGTAAAGCATTTAAGTGGAGAACATTGTGTGTGGCTGTGGGGTGTGATTTGCAAAATCTTGCCTTTTTAACAGAATGGGCTTCAGAATCTTATGTTTTATAAGAAATAATAGTTTAGATTTACGACCCTTCACTAGCCCTTTAGAAAAAGGGAGCAATCATAGAAGGAGTGATCATAGAGGGGTCTAAAAACCTGGGTCTGTGTTTACTGTACAGGTACTCCAAGGATCCCAGTAGAGAATATCCCAAGGAAGGGGCTGAAGGCAGGAAGCTGTGTTAGGGCCAGGATTGCAACACAAACGATTGCAGTGATTCTGGACAGTACAGAAGCCCGAGAAGACTGAGGCAGCTTAAACAGACCCCTCAAGATGTTCTTAATCAGATGGTACAAAGGCAGGCTGCAGATTTTATGCTTCTCCTCTTAAAAGAATAGCATAGATTCTCACCTAATATTTCTAATTCTCTAGCTGGAAGTGTAAACCTATGCAGGGATTGTCCTCTGAGGTCATAAACATGAAGATTTTTCCTGTTCTTGATTACACCTGTTCATCTCATTTAGGATGTTCGTTCTGACAATCAGTCCCCATCCACCTCCCAAAACATGGACAATTTTTGGGTTGTAGTTATATGTCCAATAATGCACAAGAGTGAAAATAATATTTTCCACCCATTATTAGAGCTATATGTGGGACAGAAAGATATGTGAAGACTGAACTTCAATGCTATCAAACTTGACTCCATCCTATTAGAAAATGGACGAAACTATTTTTTGTCCCTTACATGTATAGAGGTATTTGTATCAGAATATTTCACAGACTTAAAGGTCTTTCAGTAAATTGCATCAGTTTCAAGGCTTTTTGTGTCAAATTTAAAACTTTCAAAAACTGAAATCTAATTTTTTTGGGGAAAAGTTCATATGGCTGCATTTATAATTTCCTTGCAGAAATGGTGGACTGAGACAGAAAAGGGAAAGAACCAAGATACATCCTTATTGTTTATTTAGCCTAACCACTCTACTACACACATCCACACACACATGCATGAAGCAAATTCCTGGGAACAAAGGTAAAATTCCCTGCTGGCACAACAGGTGAATTCCACACCAATCAGAACTAGACATTCAAACTAGATATCAGGAGGCACTACTTCACAGTCAGGGTGGCTAGGATCTGGAACCAACTTCCAAGAGAAGTGGTGCTGGCTCCTACCCTGGTGGTCTTTAAGACAAGGCTAGACGAACACTTTGCTGGGGTTGTTTGACCCCAGTACTTTTTCCTGCCAAGGCAGGGGGTCGGACTTGATGATCTGCTCAGGTCCCTTCCGATCCTTCAAACTATGAAACTATGAAACTAAGAAGAGCATGAGATCAACACCCCAGGCCCAGGCCATCCAACCATAATGCCTCTTTTACAAAAAAAAAAAGGCCACTTCTCATGGGTCCTTTATACCAGTAGGGGCCCAACATTTTGGACAGGTGTGCAACAATTTAGGCCTGCACCCACTTCAAGTGCCACTTTGATTGCCTTCTCCTGCCTGATCTACTGCTTTGCTTTCTGTGCCCTGCTCTCTCTGCCACTGTGCTCCTGTCCCTTCCCCAATCAGCCATGTGCCACACACACACACACACACACAGAGGCTGCCCCTGCCATTTGTGGCATCCATGCCACAGGTTGGCCACCCCTGTTTATACAATAGATTATTCGTTTTGAGCAGTTCCTGATCCTCCCAATCCTTGTTCCAAGTAACCTGCCACAAGGAAGCAGGAGGTTAAGAGTTTCAACTCCCTTCCCCTGAAATAGCAACTACATTCTGTCTCCTGTAGTCTCTGTGGTAACAAGCTCCTCCACTCCCAGGGTTTGCTCCTTCAATAATTTGACCTTAGGACTGGAAAGAGAGGTCTTTTTTCCCAATAACTCTTAGAACAGAACAAATTTCCTTGTCTTCCATTAATTTTGCCAATTGCGCTATCTTCAAAGACCTACCACCCTTGAAGTCTAGACACCTTTCCAGAAGTAGAACACAAAGATTCTCCAAGAGTAAAAGGAAACTTAAGGGAAATGCAGACCAGAATCCTGTGGTTTCAAAGTGATGAATTTGTCACTTACCTAACACTGGGCCTATCTACACTACTGCAGAGCAGATTAATTTGCTCCACAATAAAATGTCATGATCTACACATGTGTCACAATTAGGGCTCAGTAGAGTAATTTACTCCTGTGTAGGATAGCCCCATCAGCCACAAGTACTATCCTATGCCAGTGCAAATAACTCTGATTAACGAACATGTCGATGGTGACGTGGGCTCAGATTGCACCGTCAGCTAAGCTAGCAGGGGGCCAGGCTTCTGCCTGCTGCTGAACCTAAACTGATTCACCCAGGCTCAGTTTGCTCCTGTCACCAGGTACATGTTCAGATGCTGTGCCTGGATTAGTTTACTCGGGTGCAAATTGTGCTGGAGCAAATTCAGTCACATTAATTGCACGTGTAGACAGGCCCACTGTCAATCAGACCTCCCCAGATACAGGCTGGGATAGAGATCTGTCTTAGCCTCTTGTGTGAAAGATGAAATTAAGGTGAAGATAAAAAGCATTGCTTTTCCACTTCACAGGGTTATGAAACTATTAAAAAGAAAACAAACAGTGTGAAAAACAAATGCATTTTGACAGATGCTTTATCTCAGGAGAAATGCAGCAGCAGATATCATTTCTGATATGTCAAATAACATAGCCTTCCCCGCTGCTTAAAAATGTGACTCAGCTCTTGAGGATGCAGATCCCATTTTTATATCAATGTACAGTGATCTAACTGCACCTCAGCTACTGCAAATGAAGCTGGAATTATTTCATGGATGCCTGATGGCATCTGTATGAAGGAGATCAGGCTAGATAATGACAGTGGCCTCTTCAGCACTACAAAGGGAAGCAGTCTTGCCTAAGCTTTGGCAAGCCTCCTTGCAATCGTGGCCCTTGTGGTCGGTCCTATATAGTTGGGTGAAAAGTAGGAGAATCATCTGGTTCAGTTCTAATATGGGAAAATGGGGTCTTTCTTGCTAACTCTACTGTGTCAATCAGAAGCCCCCTGATTAACCATTTGAAACTAGGGACATGCTCAAGACCAGAAAATATATGGGAAAGAAAAGGGGAATATTTCAGTGGGAGCTGGGTGGCTAATCTTTTTAGACACCTTTCAAAATTCCAGCCAGTATCAGCCACTACAATCACATTCCACCCATGACCATTGCAACTGGCCCCTGAACTCTCTCTTCATCTTAACTGCCACATATGGTGAATCTCCTTTGTTTTCTGGTAACATGTACTACATGAAAAAGGATGGGAACTTGAAATAAGCTGAAACATAGCCTATTTCTCTAAGACTAGTTTGAGGTTGTATCATAGGCTAAAAGAACTTTCTTCTCAGCCACCACAGAAGCTGTTGAATCTTCTCCTAAAGAACAATTCAGGGTGGTCATGTGCTTTATCTCTCTAGACTGCTTGTAGTCAAAGAGCAGCAACCCAAAACAGGGGCTTATCCTCTGATTTCCCAGAAAAGATCACTTAGTATAAGAATGCGTCTCAGGTTGCACAGTTCCAGTGCTCCTCCGCTCACCAGCCAACAATCCATCTTCATGGCATGAATTCAGCACATTGTATGGCAATACTGTACTATGTGGGTGTGCATATGCAGGTAATAAATTTACTGCTCAGTAGACTAATTTACTGTGCACTAAATACCTGCATGTGTAGACAGTGATGCTTTACTGTGCAGTAGGTTAGTCTACCATCCAGTAAAGTGTCTCATACAGATACAGCCAGCAAAGATGAATAAAAGAAAATCATGAGACATTACAATCTTTCTTGATGTCTTCAGGAATCAGTCAAAGACTGCAATGAACTCCCACAAGATCTAACAGCTGCCTCAACACCCATCAATTTCCATTGCAAGGGCAAGGAACTCTTTGTCACCTTGCTTCACTAGAACACACTCATGCAACAGGCTAAAACATAAAAACACGTACCAGTAACTTAAAAAAAATCTTTCCCCTTGGAGAGAAAAAAGGGATAAAATGAATTTCAACTGGTCCTTTTGGATAGGGATGATCCCGCCTCAGGCAGGGCATTGGATTAGATCAGTGGTTCTCAACCTTTTTTGTACCAGGACCCACCTGTAAACATCAATGGCCAGTCCCAACCCAGTGCCCCTCACTCCTGACCCACTGCCCCCCACCACCAGGCCCCTACTGTGTGGGGTAGGGGTGTGCATGGTGGGCCCCAAGCAGCCCCTTGCAGGCTGGAACTCTGCCAGCCTGCAAGGGAAAAGCCACCGTTTCCCACATCTTTCTCTCTTAAAGGAGGATCCATTTTTAAAGTTTGTTCATGACCCTTTCATATATTTTTGTGACCCACTTTTGGGTTGTGACCCATGGGTTGAGAAACGCTGGTCTAGATGACCTCTGGATGTCCCTTCCAGCCCTACTTTTCTATGTTTCCTTTTTTTTTTTCACCTTTGTATTTTGCCCCTTCCACAAAGTCATTTTTTTTCTGATCAGTCTCTGAAAAAATACTTCTTGAATCATACACCAGCATCATACTTACTCAAAAATTATGCAGCTCATAAAAAGGGTCGGGTGTTTTCTGTTTTCATGGTGATAAATTTGCCAAGTGTAATCGCTGTTGCAGAACTGTGCTCCAAAATGCTAGGTAAATTCTTCAGACTTAGGTTTCTAGAGTCAGGAACCCTGTATTCCTGATGAGACACTTTAATTTAAAGGGCGCTGTCATCACATCACAGATTGTACATTTACCCAAAATATTCAGGAACACTCAGATAGATTAGGTGAAAAACACATTTGCCATGCCTCTACCAGCTGATTCTGCTATCTCCACAGAGTTGTCATACAGGCTGAGCCTCTGTAAAAGGTATATGTAAATGAAGACCCTTGGGGAATTTTACACTGAATTTGGAAAGTTCAGCTATAGAGAAAGCAATTTTATAAATAATTTAAAACAATAAATACTTTTCAGTAAATGGTTATACCTACAGCTGATTTTATTTATGGCTTTTCCTCTTTTATCTTCACAGAGCTTTACATTCCTTCAGCCCTTTGAGTTTCCAATCTGAGGACTCTGTAAATGTCTAGCTTCAAGAGGAAAAATCTAACCCACAAAAATAAAAATAACATAGCTTTTTCCTTCTGATCTGTCAGATGATGAACCGGGCCCATGAGGGCCAAAAGCCACACAAACTCAGCAGTGACTAACTCTAATGACCAAAGGTCATCAGAAAGCAATCTAGAAGGGATGCCTCCTCTAAAATAGGCTGCTGATTCATGGAGGATAGGAAAACTTTCTGTGGGACAGTCAGAATGGTTGTAAACTACAAAATTGGTCCTGGATTCAAGGATTAGCTCCTGCAGAAAACCCTGTGCTCAGGCTGATAGAATTTTTTGTATCTTCTGGATGGGAATATGTGGACAGCAATTATATTCCAGGTCTGTATAATTTACAGACCTGTCAATTATAATTTACAGATCTGTCAATTTAGAAGGTATTTGTATTCCCCCTAAATCCTGCAGATGCATTCTATATCAGCAACAACACCATTTATGAAGTTGTGCACAAGTATGTACTAGCAAAAACTGTATCTTCATAACATTACTGGTCCATTTGCTCATGCAGCCTGAAATATTAAATGCTATGTCAATATTTTCCATCTTCCAGAAAAACATATAATTTAGCTAAGGACATCTTAAGCTTTTTGTAGGTTTCATGGTTCCTTTGTGCAAATATTACAAAATTTTAACAAACTAGCCTTTGAATTCAACAGCTGTTAACCTGTATGGGTTCTTATTCTAGTCTACTTGCCTGAGAGCAGTACTCATTTCAAAGTTAAGTTGTTTACTAAGGTTTTGAGTTAGGCTATATAATTTTTTTTATTTTGTTTTTTTTTAAAAGCACTTCAACTATACCTAAGTACTAAGTAAAACAGTTATGCAAATGTACATTCTTAATAAGAAAAAAGTCACAGCTACAGCTAGTAATATACTCTTAAGCTACGCACACTAGGTGCCACAATTTCTACCATGATACACTTTTTAGCCTATTCAATTATTTATTATCCTTTTCCTAGACAATACTGTCATAACACAATTATATAATAATATTCTTTTAACATCTAGATATTTATTAAACAATAACATTAAAAAAATTTCTTGGGGACAGCGACCACCAATCAATCGAATTCACCATATGGCATAGGGTGGGTAAGATAACTAGCAGGGTGAAAATGCTTGACTTTAGGAATGCTAACTTCAGTGTGCTTAGGAGTCTCATCAACGACGCACTGCAAGAGAACAGTATTGGTGAGATGGGAGTCCAGGAAGGGTCGTCATTCCTAAAGGAAGCGATCCTTTGGGCACAGTGGGAGACTATCCCAGTACGAGGGAAAAGGAGCCACAAAACTTCCTTGGCTAAACAGGGAAATCCAGGGGAGCATAAGGACAAAAAAGAAGGCATAAGGGCAGTGGAAGCAAGGGAAAGCTACCAAGGAGGAGTATACCTACTTGGCCCCCACGTGCAGGGAGGCAGTTAGAAAGGCTAAAGCAACTACAGATCTGAGGCTGGTAACACAAATTAAAGACAACAAAAAGTCTTTTTTAGTTATGTAGGGAGTAAAAGGAAGGCACAGGGCAGCATAGGACCCCTACTGAACAAGGAGTAGCAATTAGTGACAGGCAGGGGGGACAAGACTGAGCTATTCAATGAGTTTTTTGTCTCAGTTTTCCTGAACAGGGCTCAAGATAAGTCTCCTAATGGGTTCTTAGATGGGCATCAGAGGGACACCAGCCTACCAACTGTCAACGTTGACTTGGTGCAGAGTCACTTGGATGGACTGGATGTGTTCAAGTCAGCAGGCCTGAATGAGCTGCATCCAAGGATGCTGAAGGAATTGGCCAGTCTCATAGCAGAACCACTGGCATGGCTGAGCACTCGTGGCACTTGGATCAGGTCCTGGAGGACTGGAAAAGGGCCAATGTGGTCCCTATTTTCAAGAAGGGGAGGAAGGACGATCCGAGTAATTATAGGCCAGTCAGTCTCACCTCCATCCTTGGAAAGGTCTTTGAAAAGATTATGAAGGGACATATTTGTGGGAGTCCAATGGGAAAAATAACGCAGCAGGAAAACCAGCATGGATTTGTAGCAGGTAGATCATACGTGACCAATCTGGTTTTGTTTTATGATGGGGTCACTGTGGATAAGACTTACCTCAGCCAGGTGAGGACTGGAGCTGGTGGGATGCTGCACTGGAACTGGAGTGCATCGAAAGTAAACTGCGGCGGATGGGGACACTGCAGCAAAGAGAAAAAAGAAAAAAAAGCTGCCAAGTCAGGAGGAGGCAGGACCGGCTCTTACATGGGCATTGGCATGCTCTATAGCAGCATGCCAGGGCCACTTTACTGCCCGGGCCCCTGAAGCCTGGCGGGAAACCAGCAGGGGGAACTGGAAGTGAGGTTCCTGACTGGCCCGTAGGGGCCAGATCTGGAACACGGTCCCAGCACAGAGATGTGGTGGCTGCCCCAGGAAAGGGCTTTCTCAAATAGTCAGACCCAGATAAGGTTCAATAACTTACCAGAAAAGACTCTGTGGGTATCAGATATCTACAACACAGACTGGATCCTGGCAGGACCAAATGGGGCGAGGACTGACAAACAGCTGACCCACAGTTATAAAGACCAAATAGGGAGTGGGATGCCGGGGGACAAGACTGTCTGGGATCTGGAAGATGCATAAATAAAGCAAGGTGTGATAGGGAGCACTTGGGTTAAACAACGTCCCAATCCTACCATCATAAGTTTAAAGGGCCAAGACACCAAAGTGCACATGATACCATCTCTGGTGGTCCAGTAAATGACATCTTTGGCTGGCATTAGGTGGGGTGTAGGAGAGGTGGAACCCCAAGCAGGAAGGACAACCAGGATGACTGAAGGAAGGCACCAGAAGGGATGGGATAAACCATCTTCCCCCAAATGAAATAATTTTCCAGCAAAGACATGGCAGGCGAGACTCCATTAACAAGCCTGTTTCTTCCCTACAGGAAAGGCAAAGCCAGAAAAGACCCCATGGACTCAACGCACCGGTGAACAGCACTGAAGGCTACAGTCACAAAATGCTTAGATGCAGAAGTTAGAGGTGGATGTCATTTTCTTGGACCTTAGCAAGGCCTTTGATATGGTATCTCATCCTATTCTCATAAATAAATTAAGAGGCTGTGACACAGATGTTTACACGGTCCAGTGGGTGGCAAATTGGATTAGCGGTCGCGCCCAGAGCGTGGTAGTAGATGGGTTAGTATCGACCTGGAAGGATGTGGGTAGTAGGGTCCCATGGGGTTTGGTCCTTGGACCTGTACTCTTCAATATTTTCATCAGTGACTTGGACGTGGGTGTGAAGTGTACTCTGTCCAAGTTTGCAGATGATACTAAATTGTGGGCTGCACACTCTGGAGGGTAGGGAACGATTGTAGGCAGACCTGGACAGGTTAGAAAAGTGAGCAGTACACAATAGGATGCAACAAGGACAAGTGCAGAGTGCTGCACCTAGGGCACAAAAATATCCAGCACACTTACTGGCTGGGAAGTGACCCTCTCAGCAGCACAGAAGCAGAAAGGGATCTTGGAGTCACAGTGGACTCCAAGATGAACATGAGTTGTCAGTGTGATGAAATCATCAGCAAAGCTAACCATACTTTATCATGCATCAGCAGATGCATGACAAATAGATCCAAGGAGGTGATACTTCCCCTCTATGCAGCATTGGTCAGAGTGCAGTTGGAGTACTGTGTCCAGTTTTGGGTGCCGTACTTCAAGAAGGATGTTGATAGACTTGAGAGGGTCCAGGGGAGGGCCACTCATATGGTTAGGGGCTTACAGGACAAGTCCTATGAGGAGAGACTGAGGGACTTAGACCTCTTCAGCCTCTGCAAGAGAAGGCTGAGAGGTAATTTTGTGGCCACCTACAAATTCATTAGGGGAACGCAGCAAGGGGTTGGAGATGCTCTGTTCACCAGGGTGCCTCTTGGGGTAACAAGGAACAATGGTCACAAACTGACAGAAAAAAGATTTAGGCTAGATGTCAAGAAAAACTTCTTCATGGTAAGGGTGGCCAAAGTTTGGAATGGGCTTCCAAGGGAGTTGGTGCTCTCCCCTACTGTGGGGGTCTTTAAGAGAAGGCTGGATAGGCATCTGGTGGGGGGTCATCTGACCCCAGCACTCTTTCCTGCCTAGGCAGGGGGTCAGACTCGATGATCGGTTGAGGTCCCTTCTGACCCTAACACCTATGAATCTATGAAACTTATATAAAATACTGCAAACCAGTACATGGGGAACATCTGCAAAACATGACATTCAAGTCACTTTATACCTTATCTTTCAGAAGTGCAGGTTCATATGACTGGAAAATAGGTTGACTTCCCAAGAGATCTCTAGGTAAGAAGTAAATAATGAAACAACCATTTCTGCTTATGACATTTTTCAAAACAGCCACTCCATACCTTATGGATTTACTCCTATCCAGTCCTAAAACTTAGCCTGTTTCCTATTACTGGTTGGCTTCACGCTGTCACATTGTTCCTGTTTCTTGGCCTTCAGGTAAGTCTCCCTTTCTGGGCTGGTAAGTTTAGCCCTCTGACCAAGCTGATAAAAATTGCTCCTCCTGGGGCAATGAAATCTAAGAGCAAAACTGCCCTTTGTCTTCCTTGAGTTACAGCTTCTTCATTTTCGAGCACATGCAATGTACTCCCCTTGTTGGGCTCCAAACTAAACAGCATCCAGTCACACTGAGTTTCTCTGATGTGATTACTGACAATTTCCACACAAATGCAGAGGGTTTTAGCTGAAAGTGGAATTCTTATTTTCATGTTTCTGGCAGCTCCAGCTGTGGATCCCTGAAAGGAAGCAGCTGCTTGCCCTAAGTTTTCTGCAGGATCTGCTTCAATGCTTTGAGTCATTTCCTTAACCTAGTGCTGCACTATGCATTTTAGGCTCACTCTCTGGCCCCTCTCCAGATGTTCTACAGATCTTTCCAAGCTGCTTTTTGAAGTTTGAGGCTCAAATACTACCTTTTCTCACTGGATAGACTCACCAGCAGCTTCTGTCTTGTGACAAATCTCTTACTTTGCTCTTATTAATAACAACCACCACAATTTCACTTCCTTTCTGCTCTCTCTCTGTGGAGGCTCACAAGATGCTGGCATTCTTCCTTGTTGACATTTTACTGGGGAAAGGACTGTTTCTATCTCATTTCCTGTATTTTAATAGGCCTTGCATAGGGGAATGACAGCTCTTGGAATTCCTGGAACCTGGGTTGAACTCAGCTCAGGCCCAACACTCTTCTTAACAGAGTCAGCATGTCCTTTTATATTCTTCAACAGCTCTCCCAGTATATCTTGCTATGAACGTAAATTCAGCATGACTAAAACAACATTTCTGATTTTTCCCACCCAACCTTCTCAACCCTCACATGCTCACTTACAACTGATGAGAACATCAATGTTCCTGTCATCTAGTCCCATAGCCTTAGCATCCATTGTCTTTAATTCTTTTGTCTTTCAGCCCACATCATGTCCAGAGCCCAAAGTTACTTCCCTGACTGTGATGTATAATAGCCCCTGATAAAACTACCCCCCATACATTTGGATCCTCTTTTAAACCTGGTTATTTTTTTATTTTTCTACAACTTCTTGTGGCAGTGAGTTTCACATATAAATTATGTGTTGAGTATAATGCCCTTCCTTTTGTTTGCTTTAAACTTGCTGCTTGATGATTTCATTGGGAAATCCCTAGCTCTTTTATTATGAGACATAATGAATACCAGTTCCCCAACATTTATTCCACACCAGACATGATTTTATTATCCTCTATCATATCATCCTTCTGTCATCTCTTTTTCAAAGTGAACAGTCCCAGGTTTTTCAGTCTCTCTTTGTATAAAAGCTGTTTCATATCCATATCCCTGCTGCCCTTCTCTGTACCTTATCTAATACTAGTATACAATTTTGGAGATGTATATTTTGTCCTTTTTGAAAACTCTCCAGAGAATTCAGGATGTGGGTGCACCATTGTGTATAAATAATTGAAGTTAGTGTTAATTTTTCCCCAGGTAAATTAAATTGGACTTATCAGTTTTGAATTTAATCTGCCATTTCTTGCCTACTCACTCAATTCTGCAAGATCTTTTTGTAACTGTTTACTATCACCTTTGGATTTCACTACCCAAGATAATTTTGTATTTTCTGAAAATCTGCCACTAACTATTTACTTCTCTTTCCAGATCTAATATGTTGAACAGTACTGATCCCAGCACACACAGTTAAGGAATCTTTTACCTTCCTCCAAATAAAAAAAATGAACATCTAGCCCTACCTTTTGTTTCTAATCTTGTGATAAGTTTTCAGTCTATGAGAGCACCTCCCTTCTGATCCCTGCAAGACCATTGGGAACAAAGGGTAGAATAACCAGTGAGTAGCTCCCTGAATCACCACTGCAACCTCTGGTATGGCAAGCACACCAGAGAGCTGGGGCTCAGTGTGATTGGGTGGCAACCTTGCAGTTCTCTGGCCCCGCTGCTGATTTTAGGTTGTAAACTGTTACTAGCAGTTCTGCAAGTACATATCTGAGTTCCTTCAAAACTTCAGGGTTAATACTGTCTGGTCTTGGTTTCTTGTTCGTGTTCACTTGATCAATTTGCTCTGAAACATCATCATTTACTGTCACCTTAATTTGAGCTTATTCTTCACATTAACCTCCTAAAAAGAATGGATCTAGTAGTGAAAACAAATGCAGAAAATCCATCAAGCTTCTGTGTGATGCTTTTGTCTTCTCTGAGTGCACCTTTTACACACTGGTCATCTAATGGCACCACCAACACTTTGGTAGGCCCCCTGCTTCCAATTCCAACTCCTAAAAAATATTATTAGGAGTTCTTGTGTCTGTAGCAAGATGTTTCTCAAATTCTTCTTTAGCCTGCCAGATTCTAGCTTTACATTTAACTTGCCAGAGCTTGTGTGCCTTTCTGTTTTCTTAATTTGAGTCTGACTTCCATCTTCTGAATTGCCTTTAAGAGCATCCCTTTCTCTACTATTAAGTCACTCTTTTTTAGACCACTTAACATCTTTTTTGATTTGTGAGATACATTTATTCTAGGCTTCTACTATGGCATTTTATGGCAGTTTCCATGTTGTCTGCAGGAATTTTTCTCTCTTGGCTCCACCTTTTAATCTCCCCCTAACTAGATTCCTCATTTTTATGTTGTTCCCCTTCTTAAACTTAAATATTGCTGTGGTGGTTTTACTTATTTCCTCCTGCAAGATTTGAATTTAACTTTATAGAGGTTACTACTATAGAATGGCAAAACAGTGCAGTCTTCAGTGACCTAAAACTTGTAAAGGAATCTCACAAAAAGTGGAAACATGTTCCCATTATGGATAATGAGTATTAGAGTACAGTGTGTGCAGGTTGGGAAGAAATCAGTTAGGTGATGGCACAAATTGAAATACAGCTAGTAAGAGACATAAAGAGCAACAAAATAGCACTGTACAGTACACATATGTTAGAAGTAGGAGAAAAACAAAGGAGAGCGTAGAACCTACTGAATGAGGTGGGTAGCTAATAATGGATGATGCAGGGAAGGCTGAAGTGTTTAATTCTGTTTTTACTTCAGACTTCACAAAAAAAGGGCCAGCTATCAGATAACTGGTACAGTTGGCAAGAGGGATAGAGGAGGAGATAGTTAGCCTACAACAGGGAAATAACAGGTTAAAGGTAGAAGTGCACTGACATATTGGTCCCATATCGGGTTGGCACTGATATAAGGAAAATTGACAGGATCGGCAATTGGCTTTTTTTGGCTAATGTGACCAATAAATGCCCTGTGCATGTGCTCAGCTGAAGCACAGCATGCAGGTGGCCAGGAGTGCAGCCCGGCAGTGTAGAGACCAGCATTGGGCTAGTAAGTCTGTTGTGGGTGAAGAGGTGGGAGGAGGGTAGGGGCATCGGGGGGGGTACAGATTGAGGCCCCCGTGATGAAGGAAAGAGTAGGGCTGGGGCTGAGCCAGGGGAAGGCTCTGCACAACCGGGACGGGGCGTGGGGTGGGGTGAGGGACAGAGCCACAAGC
>NW_017729006.1:54735928-54742182 GCF_001723915.1 Gavialis gangeticus | reverse complement strand
GGGGGGGGGTGCCCCCAGGATCTGTGCACATGGTGAGGGTGAGCTGCTACTGTGGGTGGGGGCCGGGGCAGCACCAAGCTCTTCCCAGTGGAGGGGCTGAGCCAGGCTGTGCTCAGGGCAGGTGGTGGCGGCACTGGGAGGGGGGTTACAGGGGGGCTACGGTGAATTTTAGGGTGGCTACAGCCCCCCCATACCTCCACTGCTGCCCTCCCTGAGCACAACCTGGTCCAGTCCCCCACTGGGAAAAGCCCAGCACAGCCCCGTCTTCAGCCTCCAGTGGCAGACCACCCTCACGCTGTACATAGATCCGGGGGCACATGCCCCTCACGCCCTTCCAGGGTGAACACAATGGTGGGAGCTGCCCCCCATACCCCCCAAATAAGTCACATGTGGCTCCATCCCGCACCCTGCCCTGGCTGTACAGTGCCTGCCCCTGGCTCAGCCCCAGCCCCAGCCCCAGCCCCACTCCCTCCCTCACTGCTGCGCCTCGATCTGCATCCCCCACAAATGTTCCCTCCCCCACCCCTTCTTCCACAAGAGACTGACCAGCCTGATGGTGGTCTCCATGCTGCCTGGCTGCATATTGGCAATCAGATTGGTAATGGCCACTATGACTCACTAAAAATCAGCCATTGGTATTGGCCCAAAAAATCTCTATTGGTGCACCCCTAGTTAAAGGTTACTTAGAGAAGCTGGAGGTTTTCAGGCCAGCAGGTCTGCATGCAATTTATCCTTGAGTACTCAAGGAATTGGCTGAGGTAATTTCTGAGCCAGTGTTCCTACTACTGAGAACTGTGGAGGCTAGATGAGGCCTCTGAAAAACTGAAATGTGCACATCTTTGAAAACAAGGAAAACCAAGGGAAATTACAAACCAGACAGTCTGACTTTGATATCCAGAAAGATACTGGGGCATGTCATTAAGGAATGCATTTTAAGTACCTAGAGGATAAAGAAGTGATAATGAACAGCCAAAAGGTATTGGTCAAGAGCAACTCATAGTTAATCAGTCTGATTTTCTTTCCGGACAAGATGGCAGGCTTTGTGGGTGGGAGAGAGTGGTGAACATGATACATCTTGACTTTAGCTTGGCTTTAGTATGGATCCCTGTGGGCTGAATGACCTGGTGTTAGGGGCTGGTTCTGGCCCATGGACCAGGAGCTGAGCACCCCGGTCTACATAACTGGTCAAATCATTTTGCTCAAAGAGTAGTCACTGATGACTCAGTGTCTAGCTGGGACAAAGTATGAAATGGGGATCGCAGGGGGCTGTCCTGGCTCCAGTACTGTTCTATATTTTCATTAATGAATTGAGGGATTGAGTGCATGATTAATAATTTTAAAGATGACACCACGCTGAGTGGGGTAGCAGATATCGTGGACAGTAGGACTAGGATTCAAAATGGCCTTGAAAAATTGGAGAAAAGTCCTGAAATTAATCCAATGAAATTCCATATGGGCACCTGCAAAGTATTGCACTTGAGGCAGAACAATCAAAGGAACCTGTATACATTGGGGATTAATTAACTAGGCTGCAGAACAGGACTTGGGGTTGTAGTGGATCACAAACAGAACACGAGTTAACAGTGTGCTTTGCTTCCATTAGTGTAGTGGGATGTATTAACAGGAGTGTCATTTGCAGGTCAAAGGACATGATCTTTCTGTTCTTTCATTTTGAGTGAGGCCTTGCCTTGAGTACTGCATCCAGTTATGGGTATCACACTTCAAGAAACACATGAATGAACTGGAGATGCCTTAGGGCATGTCCATGCTGTCAAAGCAACACATCCCAACCTGGGCATCCTCAAGCATGTCCTAGTACCCTGCTTTTGCTTGCATGCTTCCACCTGGAAATGCCTTGGCGCGAATGCTCTGGGGTGTCCTTCTGTGGCTGCTTTTGCGACCTCAGTCTCCAGAGTGCTGGAGAGCAGTCAATGGGGATGACACTAGAGGGGCCTCGCCTGTCCACTTCTGGGATTAGAGCATGAATGGGAGCAAATGCATAGGGTATGCACAGGAATTTCCCAGCCAGGGCTGACTGCTGCTGTAGTGTGGACATGCCCTAAATTTGATGTGAAGGCAGGTGGTCTGAAATTCTTGAAGAGGGAAGTCTCACATGGGCTCTGATGTAGAGGAACTTTTCTCTGTGGGTGCCAGTATGAACAATTGTTTGCCTGTGCATTGCTTAGCAACGTGTGACTGGCTCTGCTCCCAGAGTTTGAGTTGGCTACAAGCCCTGTGAGAGAAAGGGGGAGAAGGTCTTTTTTTTTTGAGTCTAAGGGCTTGGAACAAGCCCATATTGTTTGCATGCCTCCGGGGGAGTGAGAGCAAGCCTCTGACCCCTAGCTATGTTGCTCCTTCTCCTGACCTTCTGAGTGTGGCTTCAGTATAGCTCTGTGCAGCTGGTGCATGTGGGACTTGTTGCCAGGCCTGGGGCATGTAGGTCTCTCTGGGATGAATAGAGACTGCCTGCTCCTAAGCATTCTTTGGCTTTCTTCCTGTCTGGGTGTAAACTGAATGTAGCAGGTTGAAACTGTGATGTTGCAGGCAGTGTGATGGAGCAGGAATTTGGGGAAGAAAGGTAGGTCAAGGGATTTCTATTTACAAGTGGTGTCTAGGCTGACAGCTTATCCTGTCTTTGCACAGGAATAAACAAGTCATAGAAAAGTATGGCTGGAAGGATCTCAGGAGGTCATCTAGTCCAACCCTCTGCTCAACACAGGATTTTTTTCCCTACTTAAGCCATCCTAGACAAGTGCTTGTCTAGTCTAGATGTGCTCAACCTCTGGCCCACGGGCCAAATGTGGCAATGGAGCCATTACATCTGGCTCTCAGGGCTCCCCACAGGTCAGGAAATTTAGTAGTGGGGGAGCAGTGGCCTTTAATATGGCCATCCTCCCCATTGTCAGATTCCCAAACCCCAAGCCCCGTGTATCCAGTTGGAGCCAAGATGGTCCACCTTCCCCTGGAGGGGCTGGGTTGGGACTAGGCCAAGCTGCTGTCCCCACTGCAAGGCTGGACCATACCCCCTTCCACCTCATGGGACTGGGTTGGGGCCATTCCATTCCCCTTCCCTACCATGGGGCTGAACCATGCCTTCTTCACCTCCCCCAGCCAGGTCATGTCCCTCCATGCCCCCTGTGGGGCTGGGTGGAGTTCTCTTCCCCACCTGCAGGACCAAGTTCAGGCTGAGCTGCCCCCCACTGCCCTCCATGTGGTTGGATGGTGCCCACTGCTTTGGCCCTTGCCACTGGATCAGAACCACTATCCAGCCTTGGTTGGAATAGCCACTGCCCATCCAGCCTGCCAGGCTTGCCATGATCTGCCTGCGGTGGGGAGGGAAGAAGCTAGGAGCACTGGCTGCAGCCAGTAACTGCTCCTATACCCACCTGCCTTCTAAAATCCTGGACCTGCCACCCACCTACCTCTGACCCAAACTGGGTCACTACAAAGGTTGCTAACTGCTGCTCTCAGCATAGACTGAGGGTCTCCTGTAAACCATGATGGAGAGTGTCTTCTGGTGAAATCTACCAGTGCTGGGGCATGGCAAGTGAGTTAAGCCAGATAAGGGAAATGATAACCAATGAAGTGCAGCTCACATCTCTCTGCTCCCATTACACCTACTGCCATTCTGCTTTTTCCACTGCCTGTGTGATCACCTGTCCCCAGACTGTCTCTCAGTGGCATGCTCAACTTACCATCAATGGCATGTATAGCTTATGTTTCCCAAGTCTGGAAAAGACTGTATTGTATGCACCCTCTATATGATACTGGTGTAGGATGACTGCTGTTGGAATTTCCAAGAGTAGGAGCATTTGCCTTTGTATCATTGCTTTGCAATTCAGGAGATAAAGTGGGTATCCCTCTGTATTCACACACTTCTGGCAACTCCTAAGAGCTGCTGCTGGCCAAGAGTATTGTTCTGATTGGCCACCAGAGTGTGTGAGGGGGCTTTCCTGTATGTCTGGGGTTCAAGGGTGTCAGGTATCATTCTCTTTGCATCTTCTGGCCAGCTGTATGCTCCTCCCTGCTCAGGGCCTTGCACTTTGAACTGTCCTTTGGAAGCACCTAACTCTTTCCTCTGATTATAGAGGGAGGCTAGCTATCCTGTGGCAAGCCAGTAGGGGGCGCTCCTGAGCTGAGCCACCTGCTTAATTGCCACCGCCCAAAAACCAAGCCTTGAGTACCTCCCCTGGGACACCTATGTTACGCCTCCCCCCCTTCCTAGAAAAAACCACAATCCTGGGGTAACTGCTGCCACCACCCAGGGTCTGGTCTTTGTTCAGGCCCTGTGCCCCACAGGGTATACAGGCCTTGTAGACCTTGAGGGTGCCTGACCCACTGCGAAATCTTGGGGTGCTTCCTTTAACTTGAAGCACAGAAAGTAGCCTCCTATAGTCAGCTGAGCAAAGCGAGCACAAAGGCATGGCCAATTCCTCTCAAGCATGTACCACAAAGCTTGCTATAGTGGATAGCTTTATTAGGTAGAAAGGGAAGGCTTGGGGAGGGTACAAGTCAGAGAATTATCAAAAGAATAATGCTGTGCAAGCAGAACTGGCTTGATAGCAATTTAATACACTTCTAAATTACTGTAAGCTACCTTTTTAGTTAAGTTTCTGGTAATTTACTCACTCAGCATCCCAGAAGAGAGAGAAAGTTGCAGAGGTTCAAGTTGCTGTGTAGAAGGCTCAACATGTCTCCCCTCTCTTTCTGGATAGCCTCTCTCAAATAGCCCTCCTGACCTCACCTTCTAGACCCAATCAGGGGCGATGTTGTTTGATGCTCACCAACCAATTTGAAAAGCATCACACCTTGACCTGGACTTAAGCCCCTGCCCCCCTGTCATGAATTCAGAGCTCAAAACAATAGAGGCTATATCTACACCCTCTTACCTGTTCCAGGTTATGTACGCTGTAACCTGGGGCAAGCAGATTGACTGACAAGTGAGGAGACCAAGACAAAGAAAAGGAAAAAACCCCCCTCAAAAACCCAGAAAGCAGGAGTCTGGAAGGTGATTCTTCCACATATCCAACCTGCTATTTTTGGTCATTCTGATTAGGGCCCTATTATTTTGGTGTTGCAATGCATACACTAAGATACCTACGGAGCCAGTCTGGACTTAGCTCTAAATATCAGGGCCAGATTCTAATCCCACCTTCAGGTGCGTAAGTGGACTTAGGTGTTTAAGTGTGATTCTGTTCCACCCTGCTCAAGTCCCTGAAAAATCATTAATGCAAAATTGTGTGTGTGTTCTTTCTCCTTGCTGCTTATGTGCAACTCCATCTTAATGGTCTGATGGCAGGGTGTTACAAAAGTAGAAGCATTAATGGATTTTCAAGGACTTGAACAGTGTGGAAAGGAATTGCACTTAGGTGCCTAAGTCCACTTAGATGCCTAACAGGTAGAACAGTCTGTTTCCTCTTAGGGTGGAAACAGACTTTGTTTGACTTTTCATTTGTGCTTCCTTAAAAATATTTAAGGTGGCAAAAATGCTGAACTAATAAGACATCCTTAACTTTTGTTGTGCCATGTGACAGGAAAATCAGTGGTGCAACAAAGGGTGGTAATAAACTGTTCCGCTTTATTGTGGCAGATTAGCAAACCCCCCAGTTTTTCTTTTTTTATATTTTAAAATTCCTTTGCCCAACCATTTCTGACTTTTTCTCTCCCTCTCTATTCCCTATAGATAAGTATAAGTAAGCTAAGATGTGGGATAAATTTTAACATTTTATTTTAGGTAGTTTTATTTTTCTCTCCCCTTTTTGCAAATAAGTGCCCTGCTATTTTGATATAGATATCCACTGTTTTGTAAGTGATAATTATTATGTTTGTATTGATTTTTTTTCTTTTTTTTTTTTACTGCTTTTATATTGTGTGATTACTGTTTTGGCCTACATATGTATGTTAGCATAAGTCATGTCAAGTTTCCATTTTGTAATGTCAAGCCTCCATCATGTGTCCCCTGAGTGTTTCTCTCAGTCCCTTCCCCTATGCTTTTCTTCACTTGCTATGTCTTGCTTCCTATAATCAGAGACCTAAGAATGTCTTCCGCTCAAAAGCTTGTTTAACTAACTATCCCAGCTACATAATTGGTTCAATAAAATATATAACCCTAAGAAGTCCTTGCCTTATGCAGCTATTGTTTCAAAAGTCAAAGCTAGCTGCCCACTAGTACTGCATTTCTAAAAGAGATCCTGGGTATCCTGCACCCTTCCATCATACAAGCTTTCAAAATGAAGTTGAGGATCTTATGGACA
>NW_017729006.1:54727751-54730928 GCF_001723915.1 Gavialis gangeticus | reverse complement strand
GAGCCCTCTGGAACAGGACTGACATTGCCTGGACAGGCCCTCCCATAGGAGATCAGAGGTAGTCTGCCCCATAAAAATGGGTAGTGAAGACTGACTCCTTGGGACGCCCTCTCCATCTGGAGCAGCACCATGCCACACCACCTATCCACCCAGAGGCCCTGCTGGCGACTCCTCTCTGGACATCACCTACTGGACAAAAACCCCTTTCCAGCCTGGATAGGTAGCTATCACCCCCCACCCCCTCTTCAACCAAGGATGTGGACTCTGCTTCTCTTCCCCACTTGGACTCCAACCCTTCCACTGAATCTCTTTCTCCTGCTGCCATTGTGTGTGTGTGTGTGTGTGTGTGTGTGTGTGTGTGTGTGTGTGAACCAATAACTTCATGGGGCTGTGTAGCGTGTTGTCTGTTTAATAAACCTATTATTTGGGTTGGGTTTTGCTTTACTGTGGTTCGGCCCTGCTCCAATTTCTGCTCCTCGCCCCTCTAACTTTTATCTCATTTCTCCCTCTCCTGCTTTTGGCTCACTGCCACCTCCAACACCTGTCCTGAGCTCCTCTCTGCCTCCAAACCACCTGTTTCTTTGCCACAGTCTTATCCACACTGCCTTTTCTCCTGAGCTCCCATGTTTCTGCCTCAGTTTCTTTCCTGTCTGTCTCCTCCTTGTCACTACTTATCTGCCCTCCACCCAATACCTCAGCTGTCTGCCTCAGTTTCCAGCCCCAAGCTCCCAGGTTTCTGTCTCTCTCTCTTTCCTGGCTGTCTCCCCCTTGCCACCAGGCTTTTTTTTTTCCTTTGCACCAGTGACCCTGAATAATCCTGGGGCCACTTGATTTTAAGTAAACCCAAGCCTCAGTTCCTCAGCCAGTTTCTCTGTAGTCCACTGGTTCTAATCCTGGTTCTGGCAGCTTTTACTCCCTACACTTTAACTCTCTCTCTCTCACCTTAACCTAACTCCAAGTATCCCAGGTACTCCAAGCATACACATACATACATACTGCACCATCCAAGTTAGGAACTTACTTGTGTAGGTGGGTTTTGTGTGTGTGTGTGTATATATATGTCATTGTGTACATGATATACAAATTAGTGATCTGTGTATGCGTACGGAGTGTGTGGGTATGGACAATTGATTTTTGTTTAACTTTTGGGGTGTATAGTGTGTATGTGCTTGAATTGGTGATAGGTATGCATGTGCCTAGGCTGGTTTGGATGTGTATGTGCCCGAGTTGGTAGTGTGTGTGTGTGTGTGTGTGTGTGTGTGTGTGTATGCACCTAATTCATTTGTGTGTTTGTATATGTGCAATTGTGTCACACCATCCTGTCTAACAGCACAATATTGAGATCCTGAGAGTTGGCCTGACCCCACAGGGCAACGATAAGACATCCTTAACTTTTGTTGTGCCATGTGACAGGAAAATCAATGGTGCAACAAAGAGTGGTAATAGACTGTTCTGCTTTATTGTGCAGATGTCTATTACCTTGTGGTGCCTTTTCTGCTCAGCCAGCCTATGCCATAGGTCTGGGGCAGTGGAGAAAAGTACTTCCCTGCTCAGCCAGCCCCACAGCGGTTTTGCCTCACGAAGCAGATCAACTGTACTGCAACACATGGCACAGCTGAATTGCTCCATTCAGCATCTTCTGTTTCTAGCTTTATCTAGAAAGAGGTGCCTGTAACTTACAAAAGAAGGTAGAGAAATGGAAGGAAGATTTCTGCATGCATGATGCAGTGGAGAGAGGGACAGGTTAGGGTCATACATGCATATGTCCCCAGAACTGATAGAGAGATAGGAACTCCACATAGTGGGACAAACACTTCACTTTGAGGAACAGGACTTTCCATACTAAAAGGCAACAACAAGACTGGTGAAAACAGAGAATCCCAGAACATCCTTGTGTATAAGGGACATGCCATTATGCCTTCTTCCTGTACTCCAAGAGGTACAGCACATTGTTGAATCCCTGTGCCACCTTGAAAGTGAAAACTCACACACAGAATTTGGTTAGTTATTCAACTTTGCAATGGGTTTCAAGCTTATTCTGTTTATATTAAGCTTTTACTCATAACAGTAGCTTTGGTGGATTGCTATTTATTACAAATTCATTGGAACTATCATGACAATATTTCTCTTTTCCATAAAAGCCTTGCACTAAGCTGATGACACTTTCCACCCAGATCCTTCTCTTGATGCAGCCTGGCCACCTCCTTCAGAGTTGCTTTGTTGAGGAAGTTGGTACAAGCACCAAAGGCTGCCAGCTGTTTCAGTGTCTCCCAACATTCCACCACATTTCTCACTCTTTTGTCTCTTATAATCTTGTCCATCTCCCACTCACCTGTCCCTGCATCTTCCTGCTCCACCAAGCTCTCCATTCTCTCCATTCTCTTCCTCCTTTTCCTAATATAAACCTAACTGCTTCTATTTCCCCATCCTTGTAACAGACCAGGTTTAAAGCTGTATTCTTCTTGCAAGCATGACTTTAGTTCAGGCTCTATTACTGCTTTGGCAATGACAATTAACCAATGCCTAGTCAGGTACCATTACCCAGGTCACTGCTTCATCCCAGGCTGATACCATCCCCCTAAGACAGGGCAGCTGCTTTATACCATCATCACTTCTTTATTTTGAAGCCCTCTTTGGGCAGTTCAGATCATATATACAGTTCCCTCCAGGGACAGACATTACACATAAACCCGTTTAAGTGATCCAAAACTGGTGTAAACCTGTAACAGAACAGACATTCAGTGCACATAAACCAGTTTGAAAATGGCTCAAACCGGTTTGAGATAAACCTGGTTAAATGTAGTATCAGACTTAACTGATTTGAGTCAAAACGGTTTATAAAATGTCAGTCCCAGACCCCTTGCTGGTTTAAGATAAACCAGACTCCCCCAGCATCCTGGCATGCTCTCTGGGCGGGACAGAGCTCTCTGCTCAAGCCCTGCCAAGCTGGCCCTGCCCCTCTGCTTGGTAGACCGAGCAGGAACCAGCAGGGGTCTAATTCCCCTTCCCTGTGCCACCAGCAGGGATCTGAGCTGGGTTTGCCCACACTCCCCACTTGCTGCTGCAGCAGGGGGTACCATGGCTCCTGAGGCAGAGAGCAGAGTTAGTTTCCCCTGTACCCCACTGGCAGGTGGGTGGCTCCCTACCCGGAATAGGCCCTCAGCTGTCCCCTCCGCC
>NW_017729006.1:54719989-54722751 GCF_001723915.1 Gavialis gangeticus | reverse complement strand
ACTGCGGTGGGAGGGGCAGAGCCATTACTGGCGGCGGCAGCCCCCGTCACACTGCGGGGGAGATCGAGCCCCTTCCCGGCAAGGGGCTGTGCTGCGGGCTTGTGCTGCGCGCGGCAGCACCAGGGGCTGGGGCCAAGTCCCGCAAGCCCCCGCAGTGCCGCCATGCTCCACATCCACCTGCCGGCCCCCAGTGCAGCCCCATCGGCCACTCGCTGCTCGAGCTGCCGGGCGGGGGTGGGGGTGGGGCCAGCTCCCGCCGCTCGCTCTGTGCCGGGGCAAGCCACTGAGGGGGATTATTCAGCCCCCATTATTCCCCCCCGCCCAAACTTGGCCAGGCAGACCCCATGACCAGCAGCTGAAAAAGCCCCTTCCCGCCAGGAGGGGGCTTCCCCAAGCACAGAGGCGCCACTCGCACCACAGCCGGCTCTGCCCGGCCCGGCTGCTGCTGCCCTGTGCTGGGAGACAGCGGCTGAATAAGCCCCCTCTGGCTGGAGGGAGCTGTCTCTGAGCACAGGGCAGCAGCAGCCGGGCCGGGCAGAGCCGGCTGCGGGACGAGCAGCCCCTCTGTGCTTGGGGCAAGCCCCTACATTGGAGGAGAACATACGGCCTTTTGCCTTGGTACAGCTACTTGTTTCCATCTGGCACGTATCGGTATAATAAATGTTTATGTTTCCTTGATTTAAAATTAGCACCTCTGTCAAAAGGACTACCCCTTCTTCTGCCACCAGCCAGTCTCTTTCATCTTGGCTCATCAGCCCCAACATCCAAGCCTTATTTCAGCCTTTCCATCACAGAAGAGCTGATGATTTTTTTTCCTGCTTTCAGGTCTCTCCTCCTTGCCCTTTCCTCTCTGTCTTCCCTAGGTGTGATTAATTATTTCCATGCTTCACCCCCTCCACACCTGATTCATTCGTCCCTCTGTCTCTCTGCCCAGTTCCTAGCCATAGCTCTCCTCCAACATCCATTTCCTCTGCTGCTCTTTAGCAGCAGAGCTTCTCAGATAGAAATCCTGTGACAAGGCTAACTTCCTCATCTACAAATGTGTGCCTTCCTCTTTTAGTTCCTTCATCTTCCCAGATAAACCACAACTCTGACTCTAGCTGTACAACTGAATACCACTCTCACAAACCCAGCTGCTTTTCTATCACTTTTAACTTACTCTTTAAAACCTGCTTTCCTTCTGCCCTCTTTCTCCCTTGCTCAGTAGTATTTTCTAATTTTTCCAAGAGAAAATTGATGAAATGCCAAAGTACTTCTTCTTCCACTCCTACAACTCTTATCTTCCTTCCCTCCAAACATACCAGTAGGAATGTAAAGTATGTTTGACAAATAACAGGACTCTGTTTTCCGTGGGAGATTCTATGAAGCACTGACACATACATCACTGCCCTACCTAGTGGGATCTGATGGAAAAAGAAGTTAAGAATTAAGGTTAAATAATAAAAAGAATGGGCTTTAAGGGCAAAATGTACCGGCAAACCACATTTGTCATTTCCTGCAGTCCATGACCCGGAATTGTCTTGTCACTTTGCTCTTTTAACACTTTCTCTTGCCCCAGAGACTCTGTTCTATCCTGTTTCCCAATTTTCCCTGGCACCCACTTTTATTTTCACCCTTACTATTCTCACTTTCTTTTGACTCTTTCCTGTCTCAATATAAACATGCCTTGGTCTCTCGCATCTTAATGCCCCCACTCCCCATAACCCACACCCTTGACAACTTTTGCCTCTCTACCTACTGCCCTTTTTTCTCTAAGTTTCTGGAATACACTATTGACAATAGTTTTATGGTGTTCCTCCCTAGACCTTCTTCAGCCTGGCTTCTACCCCTTTCACTCAATTTAAATGCTTGTGTTGACATCTCTAATGTTTATTGTCACATTTCTAAAGCAGTATGCCATCCTCATCTACTTTGACCAGTCACCTGCCTTCAGTACCATGAGCTATGCTATTCCCCTTAAGGCTAGGGACAGACGTTCAAGAAGCCTGAGCCTTAATTGATTCAGTCTTTGCAGGTTAGTCTAACCTGGCTATGCTGAATTAGTTTGTAACTGCACAGACATCCCAGAAATGCAGGCACATGCTCACCTAGAAAGTGCCCGGGGGCACTAGAGCAGCTCTCCCTTTCCTTTCATAGTGCTGAGCCCTGGCGAGATGCTCTGATTAGGGCGGGGTTTCCATCCCCTCTTCTGACCAACCCAGTAGGGAATTGATAACAGTGTTTATCACCCCCAACTCAGTGTTTATCACCCCATTAAGAAAACAACAGAGGGACTTTACCAGCTACCTGTTGATTTTGTCTTTGTCCCATCTGCCACAGCACAGAACATAGCCAGCATATGGTCTGCTAGCTAATGCTGAGAGGTGTCTGTGTAAGGCAGAGGGGACAGGGGACCTCTGCTGAACAGGGAGTGGTGAGGGGAGGGGGGAAGCAGGGGGAAGTGAGGCAGACACCTGTAGTCTTTGCTGGAGCTCCAGCCAGGGAGCAGAGGGAAGGGGCCAGCCCTGCTGTGCAGCAGAGAGCCCTGCCCAGCCCAGAGATCATGACAGGATGCTGGGGGAGTCTGGCTTAATTTAAACAAGCAAGCAAGGTTCTCTCTAAGGTGCATGGCCACGCACAACTAAAAGTATGGCTGCGCACAGCCTTTTCAAAGACGCAGACCAGGAGAGGCTGGGGCAGGAGACTGGCACAGGATCCGCCAGCTCTGGGGAAGTGCTCCACTCCCCTGCATCAGGGCCGGGGAGTGGAGCACTTCTCTAGAG
>NW_017729006.1:54718768-54719831 GCF_001723915.1 Gavialis gangeticus | reverse complement strand
CAGCCTCTGGCCCCCAACCCCTAGCCCCCAGCCCCTGGCCCCATTATTCCATTACTGACATTTTTTGAGACAAAGTACTCATTTTTAAAGCATGAGAATGAATTAAGTCTTACTTGCAAATTGTCACAAATTATGCAGCCAGAGGACATGTCTACACATGCATTTACACCAGCTTAAATTTACTGCGCAGTAAGTTAGTCCCAATTTTTAAAAAATTTCCAACTGAAAGAACTGATGCCCCCAGTATCCCCCGACCCTTGAGACAGCAGCAGAAGCAGCAGCAGCAGCAGCAGCGATTGGCAGCTAAGGGACAGCTGCGGCAATGAGAAGGTAAGTCAGGGGAAGGGAGTGAGTGGGGCCAGGCACTGGCAATTGGGCAGGGGACTCTTTCCCTGCCTGACCCTATTTAGCTGCACCGGGTGGGAGCCGCGCTCCTGAGCCGTGAGAACAGGGAGTGCAAACAGGCACACTCTTTAGGGGCGTGCCGGAGTTTGCGCCGGGGTTCATGCAGGGAGGCGCGTGAGGGAGGCCACAGGCACTGGAAGAGCCAACGGCGGCGGCAGCAGCAGCAGCAGTCGTCTCCAGGTAAATGAGTGGGGGGGACAGCATGGGAGTTGTCACGCAGAGTGCAGCCAGGGCTCCTGCCCCATGGCTATCTCCTGGCCTGGGGACTGGTGAGGCTTCCACGCAGGTGGGACCACCTGCCTGTGGGGGCTGCCTGGCTTGGTCCCTGGGAATGGGCGGGGACACAGAGGCAGGGACTTTTCTCACCTGTCCCACCTGTGCCAGGATTGTGGCACTGGAGGGGCAGGTGAGAGAGCTCCAGGCGGAGGTGAGCAGGCTGCGGGGGATCAGGGCTGTGGAGGATGAGATTGATGGGTACTTTCTCTCTCTGCAGCGCCCGTCCCCTCAGGCTGTCACCACCCAGGAGTCTGCAGGAGGTGAATGGAGGATGGTCACCTCCAGGGCCAGGCGGTGTTGCAGGCAGCGCGTAGCTGCATCAACTGTCACTCCAGTACCACTGGGGAACAGGTATGCGGCCCTGGCAGTGCTGGAGGAGACT
>NW_017729006.1:54712486-54715180 GCF_001723915.1 Gavialis gangeticus | reverse complement strand
GTCTAGGTTCCTTCCAACTCATTGATTCTATGATTCTATGAAAAAAAATTCTACATTGATAATTTTGAATGACATATTTTTCCTTCCGAAATGTTAATTTGGAGGCATTTTGCATTTCAGTTGAAGATTCCAAATTATTTCACTTTGATCAAAACCATCAGCATTTCTTTTCTCAGATACTTTCATATGAAACTTTTTTTCAAGTGATTTTTTATATTTCCATTTTTTGTTTTGATTCAACTAAAGTTAGTCCCAAGACTGTCCACATACTGTATTACCACACAGTAAGGCATCTACACATGCACAGTAACTAATTGAGTGTAAATTTGATACCTGCATCATGCAGGTATCAAATTTACACTCAAGTCAGCGTAAGTCCCCATATTTACTGTGCAGTGTAGATGAACTGTGCAGTAATTTGTTTACCTTGCAGTAAATGCGCACGTGTAGATGCGCCCAGAGAGAAGTATCGTTATACTTTGGGAGTGATCAGCATATTACTAATATATAATAAAATAGTTTGAATCTCAATTTTATATATGAAATTCTGTTCAACCCTTATAGGTGTAATCCTGACCAATGCTTTCACAGTTTCATGTCACCAGAGTAATTTTAGTACTGCTCCCTAAACCAGCCATTTCTCATCCAAGTCTCTACCTCAGCTAGCTGCTGGGAAAGTCATGTATCTTCACTTATGATGTCAGAGCTGGCAGTTATTTGCATTCTTTTGGAACCAGCCTGCACCACCTTACTTACAATTCCAGGCGGTCTGACATACACATCCAATGGTACATTCTTTGTACAATGCTTAGTAGTAGGGCTGTGTGAAATTTTTCTGGCAGTTTCATTTCAACACTGTTTCAACTCGTTTCAAGCTCGAAACAGCAAAATCAAAATGAAACAGAGAGCTTTGAAACAGCCTTGAAATGAAACAAGGCAAATTGAAACGTTTTTGAATTTTCTAAACATTTCAAGTTTTAAAGCTCAAGATGGGCTTGTGTCATGGTGCGGGGTCCTGCTGGAGGGCCGTGATCTCCCCAAGGCCCCCTTCCCATGCCAAGTTGGCCCAAAGGGCACCCTCGATTCTTGCCCGCCACGTCTTTGATGGAGTATAAATATATGGGAGGCTGCTTTACATCCTCTTGGACATGGTTTGCTGTAATATCCAACCCCGTGGACTCCCAAACCCCTTGTGGGTCCTGTTCTGCAATGGGTGTTTTGGAGCACCCTAGCCTTATGGGCTATGTGTGGCTCCAACCTCCCCTTTACCATGCCCCAAGCCTCGCAGATGGAACCGACGTTGTTCGGTCTGGGCCTTGTTATAATTTGGCCCCCTTGTCCTCCTCAGGCTCTCCGTGGCCTCACTGGTGCTTGGGGTCAGTGCACCCCCAATGCTGCACCCTCTCTGGTGCTTGGGGTCCCCACACTGCCATGGGCCCCCTATGAGGCCTCCTCCTTCCCCTAATAGCCTCACCCAAACCACTGGTCTTAAACAGTAAACAAAACACAAGCCCCTGGTCTATAATATAAAGTCAAGCCACCCGGCTACAACATCATTCAAACCCTACTGGGGAATACTCTGTCCCTCAACACTGTCAGAAGCTGCTTCTGCATCAGGCCTTTCCCCCTTTGGTTGCTCTGGGAGAGGTCCTTCCCCCTTGGTTGCTGGCAGGGAGCTGCCATCCTGACCTCAGGCCTGGGGTTTATATGTGAGCCAGGCCCTGCCCCTTCTGCTCAGCTGACCACTGGCAGGTATGGGTCACTAGTGCCTTCTGGTTGCCCTGGTAACCAGCAGCTGGGGCTCCACACTCACTGCTAGGTCTCTTTCCCTAGCAGTTTCCACTCTAAGGAGCAGGGCATCTATGTGCTCTGCAACAGCTTGTCTGCAGGGAAACAGAAACTAAATTAGAGAGAGGGGGGAAGAGGGGGAAGGAGTACTCTCATTATTGACTATGTAGCTGGCCAGTGACTGTCATCCTTTCCTGAGGTCCCTTCCAATCCCAGTGCTCTGGGGGAGGGATGGAAAAACTGCAAAGAAGGCAGCATTGTTTGAACTGCCCTGTTTTGTGCCTCAGTGTCATTTGAGTGAGGGTCTACCTTAATACACACAGTGTCACCTACCCATGTCATGAGTTTTGCCTGCTAGAGGTGCAGGGCTCCAGAACCCAGACTTCCCCTGCACCTGTCTCCTTGACAGCTGGCAGGCTTTGTGGCTTCAGTAGGGGCTACCATCCCTGCAGCTTTCAGTCTGCTGCACATTTACACACACACTGTCACCCATGTCATGAGTTTGCTTGCCCACAGCTTGAGGTGCAGTTTCCCCCAAACCCCTGCACCTATCTCCTTGAAAGCTGGCAGGCTTCGTTGCCTCAGCAGGGCCTAGCAAGCCTGCAGTTTTGACTCTGCTGTGGCTTAACACATACACGTGACATGAGTTTTTTGCTTTCAAGACTTTGAGGTGCAGTTTCCCTAAAACCCCCGCACCTATCTTTTGGCAGGCTTCATGCCCTCAGAAGGGGCTACCATTCCTGCAAGTTTTGTACAAATCAGGCCAGAAATGACAATTATAGGCTGTTTTGAGCTTCCCCATTGTAGCCTATGGGTGAAACGTTGAAACAGGGAAACTGTTTCGGAAATGGAAGCACAACATGACATATTTGCAGTCAGCCACCAGGTCATGGAAGTTGGTGGGAA
>NW_017729006.1:54680427-54707486 GCF_001723915.1 Gavialis gangeticus | reverse complement strand
ACAAAATGTCAAAAAAGCGTTGAAACAGTGAAACTGTTTTGATGAAATGAAACGGAACAGTAGTTTTGACTCAAAATGAAATTTGAAATGAAACACTGTTCCATCAAAACGCAAGTTGAAACAGAACGGTACCATTTCACATAGCCCTACTTATTAGCACCTCAATTAATGGTTCACAACCTTTTTAGACTCAAGGCACCCCTCAGAGTATTCTAGTACTTCATTTTCATTCTTTTTTTTGTCTGCAGAAAAGTAAAGAAGTCAGAAAGACCCAGCAGGTTGGAATGTTTTTAACACCTTGAATTCCTATTTGAAATCTCTGGGTTTATCTTGTGAATCATTTTTGCACACCTAGCAACCTTAACTTTGCATGGAACCCCACAGAACCCTGGTTGAGAATTACTGGCCTAGACCTTAGACTAGTGGTTCCCAACCTTTTTGGCTGTGACCCTAAATTGGCCATGAACAGGACTTCCCAACCTGGTGCCGTGGGGGCTGCTGGGAACGGAGTATGGTGGTGGTGGCAGCAGCAGCCCAGGCGTGGTGGCAGGGGAGCTGCCATTGTACCTTTTATGCATGGTGCCCCTACCCTGCCTGCCCGCCACTCCCAGGCCATGCATGTGAGCATGCATGTGCATGTGTGCGTGGGCCCTTCGTGACCCTACTGAGGACCCCTGTGACCCTGATTTGGGTCACACCCTGAGGTTGGGAACCAGTGCCTTAGACCCTTATTCATGATTGGGGCCTGAGGGTGCAACTTCAAGACAAACATGTAGACCACACATAATCTATGAGTCCCCAGATAGTTTTATAATCTATAGCAATCTATAATAATTATTCATTCTAATAATCTGTTAAATCATGAGCTTTAAAAATTGTTTCCTCCATTCTTGAGCCCTGGACAACTCTCCCTTGCACTTACAGACAGTATGGACCAAATTGTTGGTGTTGATACCACTGCTTGGTACCACTGGCAAAATCTGGTGAAAAATCTTATGAATCTGGCCTTGCAGAGGTCACTTCAGGTGATCCTGGGATGGCATGGTGGCTCTTATCACTGAATCCAGCCTGCTGTTTCCCTATGCTCTGCTTTGGTGTTAATAAACATAATAGCACCACCTGGTGGCCGCCAAAATTTTCACACTTGCTGAACCAGCCACAAAATATTTGTATAGGATAAGACAGAGGCCTCCCCTTGCCATTATTTAAAAAATGTGTATATGCACCTGGTTTTAACTCTGGTGTTGTCATTCACAAGTGATCAGCTCAACTGTAAAGTCATAAATGGAGTGTGACAGTAAAGTTTCACAGACAAGATATAAAAATGATAAAAAGTAAAGCTATAAAAATATTTTATAAAATTACTTGCTTCTATCAAGTCATTAATATTAATTACAGTTAGTGCTATTTAAATACCCCATTTTATGTTAAAGAGTCCCCTGGTTCTAAACTTTGTGAGTGTAATTTTTATATGGATTTAAAGCACTGGGAACATGTCTACATGAGACATTTACTGCGGTGTAGACTAATTAGCTCTGCAGTAAACATCTCAAATCTATACATCTCTCCCTATTAGCCTGAAGACTAATTAACTCTATAGTACTTATAAATACAAGTAAATACAAGTACTATCCTGCTGCAGAGTTTTTCACTCTGCAGCACCACAAGTGTAGATGCTGACAGGGCTGGCTGGAGAATGAGGGTGTTTCAGTGTAGGGGCTGCCTACTGGCTAAATTTGATGAAAAAAAATGACACACTTGTGACACTGAAGTAAAAAATAAAAAAGGAAAATGCCAGTTTTTCGTGGAAAGGACTGCAACAAAAATGAGTGAAATTTGAACTAGAAATTAGGCCCGGAGATACTTTTAATGTTTGAGTTTTTAATATATTTGGGTTTGTTTTATGGGATTTTGCTATCTGAAGCCTCAATTTGCAAAGGCATATGTACAGAGGTAACTTCATGCAGCATGAGTAATCCTTTTGACCTCTAGAACCTGATCTTATTGCACGTATTATGTGCCTAAGTGGATTTGGGTGCCTAATTTCCACCCTCCTTGAAACCCATGAAACAATGAACACAGAGAGTGACTGGGTCTTCCTCCTGCTCCCTGCTTTTTGCGACTGACATTTATGATGTCAGTCAGTAAGATGATGATATGTTACAGAAATTGTGTTATGGTGGACTGGGGCATGGACAGTTACTCTAAAGAGACTGTATTAGAATAAGGGTTACTGTAGACAGTACTGAGGTCAAGTTGGTTATCCATCTGAATCTGAGGTATTGAATAGGAGGTTGTGATGAAATCAGGGTCAAGTCAGGATGTTTGTCAGACTGGGAAGCCAAACTGGGGTCAGGAGCACTCAGGGACATGCAGGCCAGGAACAGAGCAATCCAGAATAGGAACAGGCGGGGACAGTAGCAGGGGCAGTCAGGCAGGTACCAGGCAAGGATCCAAGAAAGAGTAAGGTATAGATTCAGGCTAGACAAGGTGCAGGCAGGAACTAAGTAGGGACAAGACACAGGCTTAGGCCAGGCACAGGTGCAGGCAGGAATTTAAGGAAGAATCAATACAAAGGATAGGCTAGGCAAGGCTCAGGTGATAGCTAAATAAAAGAAAACAGTCAAGCAGGTTGGCAGTCAGAGGCCTGAGTGGCTCTTTGTCTGGGAAGAGATGGGTAAGTCAGATACAAGGAAAGCTGCCCCATTTCTCTCCATAACTTGAGGTGAGCAAGGTTCCTGGAGAGGAAGTTGATTGTCAGAATTGATGCTTAATATGAGAATTCAAAGAGACCCTGGGCATGGAGCACTTCTGATTAGAGAGTATTTCTGCTGACACCACAATCACTGTAGCATATTCATTTTTATTCTCAAGAGATTCCTGTTGCCTTCAGGAAGCAGCAGGGGAGTCCTCCTATGTCTGATCAACATCAAATGTGATATCTCAGCATGTACACCACACTCTAACACAAGGGTGGACAAAATAAAACCTGCCAGGGGATACTGTCTGGCCCATGGTGAGTCCTTTGGTCCCATCTGGCTCAGGCATGGATGGGGAGGGGGAGCGGGGTGTCAGCCTGAGCTGTGGTATGTGCACCCAGTCCCACTGCCCCCAGGTGTGCAGCAGGGCTGGAGCAGTGCAGTGGCTGGATTTGCTTCTCAGCAGTCCCAGTGGTGGTGACTCCTTCTGGCTGCTGCTTCCACCAGCCCGAGCCCCACTGCCTGGGCACCCCAGCCCATTTGTCCTGCGCCCACTATGAGGGGTGAGACCTGTATGGGCAGGGCGTGCAGCTGGGCAGATAGGATGGGGCTGTGGGTGGGTGGGAAGTGGCATCAAGGAGTGGGATAGGTGGGTGGGGCCGGGATCCTGGGGAAGAACCACAATCTGCTCCCTACATGTCCTTGCAATGGGTGCCAGTTCCATGGGGAATGGAGCATGGAGCAGAACCATTTAGGGAGTTTTGGTGAGCTGTTGTGGGGAAGCGGGGCAGGAGGACTGACTGGTGCGCTGTGGGGAGGGTACTGACTTGCCCTGTGACAGCTCACCAAAACTTCCTAAGTGGAACTTGGGCCCAAATAATTGCCCACCCCATCTCTAACAACCTCTTGGGTTACAGGTCAAAGGCTTTCCTTTTTTTGCCTTTCACAACTTCAGGCACCAATTTCAAATGGAAGTATTGGTATCATCCTGATGCCTGGAGGAGCAAACTGAGATGCAGTCAGAGTAAAGAGTTTACTGTCTTATTCAAACCAGTGTCAAAGAATCCAAATTCTCGTGCAAGTTTCTGCAATTTTAAGGCATGTTCTGATCCCCTTAGACATCAGTCAGATAACATTTATACTGAGACATAGGAGAGCTCACATCTGAAGAGGATTTATGTTTAGGGACTTCTCAGGTGACAGCTAACAGCTAAGAATCAGCTAAGAATCAGGTAATTAGGCAAACCAACCCAGGGTCAAATAGGCAGAGATATTCTTGGTGGTTTTTCTCATTTCCAATTCCATCTGACCATCTGTGGCCAGCAGGTGGTCATGCAGGTCTCAAGATCAGCAGTGGGAGCCCTTGGGGTGACATTATTGTCTCGTGTGCCAATCTGACACTTGTGGAGGGGGAAACCTAAGCAGGGACATGGTTCTTGTTTACAGTCTCAGGGGCACCATGAAAATGACATGGACTTGTTCTGACAGTTCATCTCAGCAAATGGGATTTCTCTTCTCCTCTGCTCCCCTTTTCTTCCCAGGTCCTAGAAGTAGGAAATACTAAAAAGAAAAAAAAAAAAAAGGGAACAGTTATCATTCGCTGTTACAGCTTTTGTCTACCATCTCAGGTTTCTCCACTTCTGGATAGACTTGATGGTCCATCTATGGCCCCTCATAGCATTCACCTGTTTCTGCTGCTCCCCCCAAAATGGTTATGCTTAGGGACCTACTTGATTTGTGATTTCATGGATTTCATAGAATTTGGGAGATGTCTGTGAAATCCGTGAAAAAAACCCTTACTCAAAATCAAATGGAGCCAGCAGTCCTCATGGCTGCTGCTGCCTGGCTGTACAGCCCACTGGGGAGGAAAATGGGAGGGGGCTTGCCTGAACTAAGTGGAGCAGGCAAGATGGCTGCCACTTGCACCCCGACCGTTGATTGGCTGAAAGAGCTGTCATGAAGCCCTACACCTCTCCACCAATCAGCAGCAAGGGGAGAGGCCATACGATGGACAGCCCTCTCAGTCAGCTGTAGGGATGGGGACCACAGGGGCCCTGCATCCAATCAGAGGTGTGGGGGGCCCGCTGTACTAAGCCTGTAAAAATGGTGGTCGGCTCTGTGATCTGCCCATGAAATCAGCTACCTCCTCGATTTCGGTAGGTCCCTAGTTATGCTTGATAGGGGTGTGTCACAAACCAAGGCACAGGCAATCTGCGTAGGGGCTGAAGTGAGCAGATAACTGGAGGTTTGAGGGATAGCTGGTCCAACGTCCAAATCAAAGCCAAAACAACAGGCAAGGCAAGGTGAGGGACCAAGCTGGATCAGGTAACCAAGTTGAGGCAGAGTCAAAGGTCAAAGTCCAGGCAGATTGAGCAACTGCTGATCTGATCTGGAGTCAGGATACAGACAGCAAGGCAGTGCAAGGACAGCAGGATTCTTGTTGTTCAGACAAGCTCCACTGGATGTAGGAAGCCTTCTATAGATGGGAGGATCCAGTCAGCAGCTGAGAGTCCCAGGCCAAGCAGAGGCCAGCAGTAGGGAGGCCTTTTTCCAGTGGCCCCCTTTCCCTGTTGCTGCTTCTCTGTCCATAAGCTGAGGTCTAGTGTAGGGCTGAATTGATGTTCAGTCCCTGAGCCTCTAGGGTGGTGGGTTTGGACTAGGCCCTGACAGGGTGGTGCACTAGGCTTCCTCTCCCCCTAATTCTGTCAGCTTCCCCAGGTGCTCATCAACAGCCTCTCAACTTGGGAGGAAAGTTGAGTGGTGAGGTGAGGCATTGCAGCACCCTGGTATCACCCCTTTGAGCTGGTTTGTTTTTCTGTTTATGCTGCTGCCAGTGCAGGCAGGCCCCTCTAAAAAGAGTCTGGAGCTGCTTATCCAGAGACTGTGGGGCAGGTTTATGCCTGGGAACACAGCAATAACATGCCTACATATAGGCTGTGTGATCAAAGGGCAGTAGCATCACTGACCCCCTATGGCTAGGGACAGAAATTACACATAAACCAGTATAAGTGATTGGAAACCAGTTCAAATCTGTAACACAACAGAAGTTCAGTGCACATAAACCACTTTCACAATGGCCAGAACTGGTTTAAGATAAACCTGGATGGATGCAATATCAGACTTAACTGATTTATGTTAAATTGGTTTGTTGAACTTCTGTTCCTGATCCCTTCCAGATTCAAGGTAACTCACACTCTCCCAGCATCTCAGGATGCTTTGCATCTCCCCAGCAAACCTCCCCTAGCAGGGTGGGCAGGCTAGCCTTGGCCCAAGCTGTCTGCTCCATCTGAGCAGGGAGGTGTGCTCTAGTGCCCCCAGCTTCTGGCCTGAGCCACTGCAGGCATGTGACTGCATTACTAGAATTAAAAGTGAATGTCTGTACACTTGCTTATTGATTCAATCTACCTAGGTTAGATTAACCTGCAAAGATTGAACCGATTCCACCTCAGGCTTTTTGACTGTCTGTACTTAGCCCATGAGAGCAAGGCGCCGTGTTCTGGACCCCTAAGCCTAAACACTTTTCCAGGCAAAAACCTAGGACCTTGGGACACCTGTCTGAGAATAACTAGCCTCAGTGCATCACTTGGTGCTGGGTGTATAGACTGGCTGTGCAGGCTCTGGGCATGTCTCTGGAACTGCATAACCCTCCCCCCACCTGTTCCTGTCCTACTGTATTATCCTAGAGGGCTGTGTCTTCCGGCACACTCCACCTGGAGTGTGGACAAGCTGTGGGGCTGTAGGTAGCTGCATGCAGCCTGTCTTGTGTGAGCAAAGGCTGCAGTGGCTGTGACTGTGCTGTGCAGTTCTGTGTTGGCATGTCAGGTGGAGTCAGTGGGCATGTCCCCACGTTCAGGTGGTGTGCACTTGCAGCAGCAAAAGAAGTAGCAGCACAAATATGTGCTATTACTTTTTGCTGCTGCACACACCCCTGCAGGTGGGCTTTGGTGTGAGGGAAAATGCCTTACTTCGGGGAAACTGCCATTTCCCCACTCCTCCCAGTTCCTGGTGTGCTGAAGGAGCCAGGGTGAAACTAGAGGAGTGGTGACACTGGCTGGCAGCCAGAGCATTTCTGTGGAGGACTGAGTCCCTATGTCTGCTGGCACATGCTCCTGTGGTATGCATTGCGCTGCTTTTCTTTGGGGAGTTGTTTTTTTTTTTTGCTACTGGAATTTTCCCATAGCAAAGTTTGCCCTCACACTGCAAGTTTGCTGCTTCTCTGATTTTTGGACCCATATTTTGGATGTCTGTAACAGGGAGCCTGGGGCTCCTTTTATTTTGAGAGAGAGTCTGGACAATTGAACAGGGCCTAGCTGCAAGGCAGCAAAGCAACACTGTTGCCTAGACAGGCAGGGAGCTCCCCATTAGGGTAAAGGGGTGCAGCTGCAACCAGTCATGAGGACTTCGGCTGAAAAGGAATAGGCAGCTAAGGACAAAGGCCATGACTGTCTAGAGCAGGCTGTTCTGCAATAGGACAGTCAGGAAGAGCCTAGCATGGACAGCAAGGGGCTGCCAGAGCATCAGTCATAAACTGCCATGGCAACTAGCTGTCAGGCTCTAAGGAGAAACCCCTGTGGGTGACTAGGGTACCACCTGACTGGAAAAGGCAGGACTTAGGCAGCTTATAAACCTAGAGTTTGGGTTTATAAGAGATCCGGTCTGGCTCTGCACACCATAGAGGGAAGAGCTCCTAGACAGGAAGACTGCCAAAGGATGCTTGGAAGACTCCAGAGCTGCCCTTGGCTTGCCAGTAAGATGCTGATGGCCCAGAAGAATGCAACTGAAGATAAGGGGAAGTCTTGCTGCACAGACAGTAAGCAGCTATTTATGTTTGGACCCACTGTGGGTTTAGTTGGTGATACAGTCACTGGGGTTGGGAGTTTAGTTCTAGCCAGTGGGGTCATTCCTTTGTTGCAGTTTATACCAGTGGTCTGGGTTGTGACTGAAAGGGGAGGTTCCAGTAGTGCCCAAGGGGCATGTAAGTGTTTTGAGTCCTGCTAGCAGTCAGGATCAAAGCACTGACAGTCAGTGTCCATGGCCCCACACTTCTATTTGTTTTCCTCCTGTTCCCTGCATAGCTAAAGAAGGACTTCTTATTGTCCTTGATTTCTGTTGCTAGTTTAAATTTATTCACTGCCTTAGCCTTTCTAATCTGCTCCCTACAAGTGCAGGCCATTGTTGTATATTTTTCCTTGGGGCCTCTCAAACTTCCATTGTTTGCATGCCTGTTTCTTCTTTTTCAAGAGGACCATGATGTCCCTATTAAGCCAAGAGGGCTTACCAGCTCTTCTGCTACCTTTCCTTTGCATGGGAACGGGCTTCTTTTGTGTTTTGAGGATCATGTCCTTGAGGAATGACCACTCTTCATGCACTCCTTTCACCTTCAGTCCCTGGTCCTGCAGCACGTCCCCTATTATTGCCCTGATCCTGTGGAAATTTGCTTTTTTGAAGTCCAAAACTTTGACCCTGCTAGCTGATTTGCCTGCCTTGTGATGGATGGTGGACATGATGGTTTCATGGTTGCTGTTGTAACCCGGGTGGTACTCCAAGATGTACCCCCGTTCCAATTGAAGGAATCAGAGCAGGTACACAAGTGCTGTGGGTGATGTAGGGACCCTCCTTCCCCTACAGAGCAGAGTCGGATCACCAATGGGGACGTAATCATATACCTTTTAATGAGAAAAACAGTAGTGGGAACATAACATGTATAAACCAGAGAACATAGGGGACACTACAATGCCCAAGGAGGCAGGATTCAATAAAGGTTAGGCACTTACAATCATAGGCATATTCATTCAGTTGACAAAAGACAGGTTTAACAAAATAGAAAACACAAACAGCAGAACAATACTAGTTGGTGAAATATAAAATGAACAAAACACAAAACATCAAATAACAAGAAATATAGGGTCTAGGTACTTGGAGGGGGGAAAGAGGGAAAACACAAAGACCCCCTTCTATTGCAACAAGAACTTCTTCCCTGCTGGCCCAGCTCTTGCCAGGTCTTTGCAACTCCTTCCTCGTGGTCCCTCGCTGGCCTCCTCGGAGTCAGCTTCACTGCCCCTTTTATCCCCCTCCAGGTGACCTGCAGGGCCAATCAGGGGATATGAAGGGTGAGTCTCTGGGGCCTGATTGGTGAGGAAAGGGAATCCCAAGCCCTCCAATCATCTTTTACTCTTTCAAAACCCCTGGGCCAAATCACCACCAGCCACCCCGTCACACTGTCACCCAGGCTAACCTCTATATTCAAGTCGCTCACCAGATAATCTCCTTTGGCCAAAACCAAGTCTAGGAGAACATTACTTCTGGTTGGCTTGTGCACTTCCTGAATCAGGTAGAGCTCTTCAATACAGGTCAGGAAGCAATGCAACCAAGCCAATTTAACCATATGTTCTTCCCAAGAGATGTCTGGGTAATTGAAGTCACCCATGATGACCATGTCCCGTGTGTGTGGCCTCTGCCAGTTCTCAAGAGAATTCAAGATTGAGCTCCTCCTCCTGGTTTGGTGGTCTGTAGAATACGCCAATAGTTAGGTCTCTCTCATTGTGCCTCTCCTGTAGCTTGACCCAGAGGGTTTTGAGCCACTCTTCTTTGGAGCCAATGTCAGCCTCCAAGGAGGTGTACTGCTCTCTCACATAGACAGCTACACCTCCACCCTTGTTCCCTACTCGGTCCCTTCTGTGCAGGGTGTAGCCTTCTATGGCTATGTTCCAATCATGTGAGGAGTCCCACCAGGTCTCCGTTATCACTATTAAATTGTAATGCCCACTGGAGTGTAGGAGGGCTAGCTCCTCCTGCTTGTTCCCTATGCTCCTGGCGTTAGTGTACAGGCACCTGAATCCTGCAACTGAGACCCTTGATTTCCTGTCACACTGAGGGAGAACCAGTCCCTCAGCTCTTGAAAGACTGGCTCTTCTAGTGTCCCCAACTTTGGAGCTTACTTGTGTGCTGGTCCCTGGGCATGCTCTAGTCAGTGTTTCCCCACCCCCGGTGATCTTAGGTTAAAGCCCTATCTAGAAGAATGGCCATCCTGGCCGAGAACAGGGACTTACCCCTCCATGTGAAGTGGATGCCATCCCTTCCCAGGAGTCCTCTCTCCCTGAAGTGTGTGCTGTGGCTGATGAAACCAAAGCCCTCTTGGTAGCGTCACCACTGGTGTCGTAGTTTCACTTCTTTGACACATCCTTCCCTCCTAGGTCTGTGTCCTGCAACTGGGAGCACAGAGGAAAAGACTACCTGCACCCCTAACCCCTTGAGTCCAGTCCCCAGAGCCCTGTAGTCACTCATGACCCAGTCCAGATCACTCCTGGCTGTGTCATTCATGCCCACATGGATGACAAACATGGGGTAGTGGTCAGCGGGCCAGATGAGCCTATGGATCCTCTCTGATCCCAGATGCAGGCCCCAGGGAGGCAGCAGACCTCATGGGCTAGGGGGTCCACATGGCAGATGGGTCCCCCAGTGCCCTGCAGGAGGAATTTCCCCCTCCCCCCCACGCATCTCCTCTTGGGACTGGCAGTTTGCTGACTACCCACCTCCTCCTCTAGTGTCTCCATTGAAGCCTTCTCATGCATGGTGAGGGGAGCATACTCATTGTACAATACCAGGGGAGGGGCAGTCCAAGCCCTGCATGACCTGGAGCCTGAGATGACTGTCTTCCAGGTAGCTCTGGGTGGGTCTTTTTGGCCAGCCTTTTTGTTGGCCACCTTTTTCTCCATCTTCTTTTCTCCTGAAGAATGAAGAAGAAGAACCTGACTGTAGTAGTCATCAATCTCCTGCTCATGAGCCCTGATGGCACGAAGTCTGCCTACCTGGACCTGAAGCTCAGTCACCTGGGACTCCAGGGGCCTCGCTAAGGAGCATGCACCACAGGTAGGGGTGATCTTGCTCCCATTCCTAGTTGCTGGCAGCCATGCCAGGCAGCCCCCATAGCCCAGTGCCAGGGGGTCTGTCTGGGTGGAGGCTGGAATCATTGGTTCCATCTGGGTGTAGACCTCAGTGGTGCAGTGGAAGGGAGCACCAGTTGGGGCCAAGGTGGGAAGCCACAGGGTACGACATGTCCCCACCGTTGTGTGGTAATAGGCAGCTACTACTACTATGCATGAACTGGCCTAGGAACTGGCCTGTGAACTGCCTTCAAAGTGTTTCTCCTGTTTGCAGTCCCTGTTCACAGGCTCTCAGGTCACCTGGAGAGTCTCCTTTTATACCCTTCTGGGCCTGGGCTGACTCAGCTCCTTTGTTAGGGCTTCTGTCAGGCCCAGGCAGCAATCACACAGCAGTCAGCAATCCCACAACAATCAACAATTACACTGTAGTTAGCGATCCCACAACAATCAACAAGATTGGAGGCCTGAGGTGGTCTGGTGACTTGGGGGCAAACTGCCTACGTAAGTGATGATTGGGAACACCTGTGAGGCATAGGCACAGCTGTAGGGGAGGTTGGAGACCTTAAGGCTCCAGGTGCCCTGTAGGGCATGGACAGGCTGACAGCGTCCACTTAAAATGAAGGCAGTGTTGAAACCAGTGGGGTCTGTGAGGGACCTGCTGACTGTCAGGGAAATGATGGTTTGCTCTAGGACCCATTAGGCAACCTCCCTTCTGACTACTTAAATACATCAAGGCATGGCAGGAGAGTGAGAAGGAGAGGGTACTCTAGAGCTGGGGTGGGGCAAAGTTTGCATGGTTACTCGGGGGCATCGCAGCTGCCCCTGGAGTCCAAATTTGCTATAACATCTCAGAAATTGTTTAGGTCAGGTATTCTGGTTCAGTGTATAACAAGAGTTTTCCATAAAATAATAAAACATAAGTTAAACCTCATTTTTATTTAAGGGTTTTTTTGATAAGAGGTGACTTTAAAGTCAACCTACCTAAAGGTTCTCATGTGAGTAAAAGTTGGCAGACTGGCTGTAAATTTGGATAAGTAATTAATTCACATATGTCTACATAGGGGAAAACATACAAATAGTACAAAACAAATTATTTGTAACATTGTGTAAGCACTAAAATTAATGTTGGGTAAATTTGTCATTTTGACAAAAAAATTATAGATTGTTTGTATTATAATTTGATCTTTTAAATGTAAAAATAGGAATCTTGCCCTTTCTGGCCTCTTGGGAAGCAAGAACCACTGTATCTAATTATCTGAACACTCAAGAACATAAAGGAATAGCAAGTAGTGAAATTATAAATCTGTTGGAACAACTCCATGTTTTCTGATTAAACTCTATTTCCGGTGGCTCTCAGCAATCATGTTCCCCCTATGTTCATAGTAATTGCATGTGTCAAAGCTGAGGCCTTGTGTAAACTGTACCAAATGAGTTACAATTTTAATTTAGAAGGAGATAACTGAATTTGCCCCTGCAGGCAGATTGCGATGGGTCAGAAGTATACAACCAAGTAAGAAAGGGGGAAGAAGGAAGGCTGGAGGGCTTCCAGGTTAATAATAAGTGGGAAATCTAATAAGGCCCCCATCACAACAGTTGAATTTGGAAAAAAAGAATGTAATTTGCAAACGTGAAGCCAACCCCCACTACTTGTATCCAGTCAGTGTGTGTGTGAATGCGTGTATGTATGAGCGTGTGTGTGTGTTCCTTGTACAGGATTATGCTTATTTTTTATAGCCCCAGGGCACAATGCATTTTAACAGCTGGTACCACACTGATGAAAAAAGTCTTACATCTTTTGAGAATTTGTTTTTCTTTTTTTAGAGGGTTTGAAAATAAACTGACATTTTATGTATTTCTGCTATTTAAAAATCCATATTTGAATCCTTAGATTTGTGTTACTTTTCAGGTGTCTGGCTCTTTTAAACAAAATATTACATAAGTAAATGAGGATTACATTTACAGCACATTTTGGAAAGCTAACAACACTCATAGTCCTTTCCTCTTAAGAAGCAGATTCAAAAAATTAAACAGAAACATTATTCTAATAGTGAAATAGTAAATCTACAAGACTAAGTACATGTACGTATGTATGCCTATATGTATAAACACACACATTTGTACCTATGTATAAATGTGTGTGCATCTGGAGAGAATAATTATATATATTACACACATGTAATAGACATATACTTTTAAATAGCATATGAATAAAATAATATACACCCCCAAAAATAGGGATGTTCCTGAGTAAGGACTTACGATACTTCTGTGACTAGGCCTCCATATGTTTATCGTTGCTTGCACTGCACATTATATATTACATTACACTACATAGTCGTAAGTTGTGGAGGCATAGTTCTTACACTGTACAATAGAAGGCCAACTAGTATGTCCTGATATGAAAGATAAACAGAGACATCTACTGGATGTATATGGCCGTTTTTTTCCCCTTAGGTCCTTGAGCCTTGCCCTTTGCCACAGCTTTGTTGCTATGAGTCTCTGTCCCTATCTGATTTCTTCCTGGTTTCACCTACCACACAGTGTTAAATTTTTAAATGTTTTCCTTTTTGCGCAGACCCAAGTAGAACAAAATTCTAATGAAAAACGTGCTTCTATATTATGGGTTAATGGATGCTGAGATGTAATTAGCTATATTAGTCTGAAGTCAAGTACAAGGCAGGGTAGATTTGTATCTTATACATATATTTTTGGTTAGTCTACTAGGTGCAAATCTACGCTACCTTCTGTGGATCCTGAACATCCAAGGAAGATCTAAAAAGTTGCATGGTGTATGCAGTAAATCACCTGTGCAGTGGTCAGCTCCAACAGTAAATCAGAAATTCTTTAAAAAAATTTTATGCTCAGTTCAGGATGTTTTTGATGGAGCTTCTGCTCAGACAAGTATGGAAAACAAAAGGAGGACAACTCATTCACGTTTTACATTCATTTTTTTTCAGGGACTTGAACAGAGTGCAATAGGATCACACTTAGGCACCTAGTGGGTGCAATAGGTTCTGGTTCAAATTTTTTTAGAAAGACGGAGAAAAATATATTTTGTGAGTAACAAATAATTGAAAAAGATATAATTTTATCATTTTAAAGAAATACTCCTTGGCACAAAAATGGCTGGCTGTGATGATTTGAAAGGATCTTGGAGTCATCATTGACTCCAAGATGAACATGGGCCGGCAGTGTGGGGATGCAGTCAGGAAGGCCAACCGTACCTTGTCATGCATCCACAGATGCATCTCAAGCAGGTCCAAGGAGGTGATCCTCCCCCTCTATGTGGCACTGGTCAGGCCCCAGCTGGAGTACTGCATCCAGTTCTGGGCGCTGCACTTCAAGAGGGATGTGGACAGCATGGAGAGGGTCCAGAGGCGGGCCACTCGTATGATCAGGGGGCAGCAGGGCAGGCCTTACGAGGAGAGGCTACGGGACCTGAACCTGTTCAGCCTCCAGAAGAGAAGGCTGAGGGGCGATCTAGTGGCCTGTTACAAACTAGTCAGGGGGGATCAGCAGGCACTGGGGAAGTCCCTGTTCCCCTAAGCACTGCCAGGAGTAACCAGAAATAACGGTCACAAGCTGGTAGAGGGTAGATTTAGGCTAGATATCAGGAGGCGCTACTTCACTGGCAGGGCAGCTAGGATCTGGAACCAACTTCCAAGAGAAGTGGTGCTGGCTCCTATCCTGGGGGTCTTTAAGAGGAGGCTAGATGTACACCTTGCTGGGGTCGTTTGACCCCAGTACTCTTTCCTGCCATGGCAGGGGGTCGGACTAGATGATCTACTCAGGTCCCTTCTGACCCTAGAAACTATGAAACTATGAAAGGATGGCCTAAACTTTAGCCATGCATTTTAAGCACCTGCTTTCCTATATTTTCAAAATTCTAAATCTGCCCTTGCCCGTGAAAATACTTTTACACAAAGAGACAGGTTAGCCAGATTCCCAGAGGATGGAAAGGAATTCTGTGGATAAGCCAGGAAGAGAACCTGATACAAAACCCACATTGGCTCTTCAGTTGTCTCTTGCTTAGCATGCCTAAAAATGAGGTGCCCAGGAGAAGTATTCAAACAAAATTTGGCATGTACTGATCCTATGCAGTCAACTGGGAGTATTAGAAAGGAAGATTCAGTGAGTCCATATACTGATACAGAACAAACAGACACGTGGGAGGGAGAAAGTGGAACAGTGAGGGAAGAAGTTACCATGTGAAAAAAATGCCTGTTGTGCATACGTTATATTTTAAAAGCTTTTTAATGGTTCTGATTTGTAATTCTGTATGGACCCAGGAATGATTTTGTATGAGAGAGGTGGGTGCATGTATCACATGTCTCTTTCAATCTGTGAAGAGGATTTCTTAGGGTCAGACAATCTTACCTGGTAGAGAAGCATACTGGATTAGGAGAAAATACTTTATATGCTTTAGTTTTGCAATATTTTAATATATTTTTGTTTATGCATATAATATTCAAGGACAGTTGAGGCTAGTATGATACTAGTAGGCAATGTAATAATATAATAATATATTGGCAAGGTCTTCTGGAAAAGCATTGCTGATGGTTATCAGGTTGGATTGTTTTAAATGCATTAAATTTTTTGTTTGACATTCTTTGACTTATCTCTTTTATATAAAACTACGTGGCATTTCAAAATTTGATGGAAGACCCATCCAACTATATCTGTGTATTTGTATTTGTGTATACACATGCACACACACCTACAGAACTATATTATCTGTTTCTCTCTGCCTATATAAATAAATATATTAACTGCATCCAAAGATTTCCACTCCTTCTTGGTCCACTATGTTTTAACTCCTATCTGCTTGCCAACACCATCAGTCTCACCCAGCCAGTTTCCCCAGGCAGTTCTACCACCTCTACCTTTATCTTTCCCTATCACTCTAAATGTTCTAAGCACCCTACTACAGGCATAAACATAATCCCTTCCCCTTCAAGCTGTTCTCAATACTTGCAATCATTTGTATCTCCCAATACTAAAGAAATTCTTCCTTGCCCAGCAGATGCCCACAAGCAGTTTAGGCACCAACCCCTTGATGAGTCAATGGGGTGGTGCCTGAGGCAACTGCTTGTGGGTACTTGTTGGCAGGGCAGAATTTCTTTAAAACCACCCATCTTCTTCTTCCACCCTCTCTCGAGGTAGGGGTCCAATGGGCACACTGGAGCTCTCACCATTTGTTTCTACAGAGCTCCTGCCTTCTGGGTCCACCTAGGCATGCCTCCATTGCAGCGGAAGGTGCTAATTTTCTTCGTGCTGCCCACATCTACTCCCACTGCTGCGGCTGGGATGAACTATCCATTAGTGACAATCCACGGAGCAAATAACTCTTGATAGATTTCTCCCTTGGTATCTTCAACCTCATTCACAGCTCTAGTGCCTATATTTGTGGCACCTGTGACAGGTGCGATATGGTTGTGATCTAGGTTGAGAGCCTTGGCACCTGGAGCATTTTGGAGCCTTCTCTGAGAGCCCCAACAGTATGGGAAGGTATGCACAGAAAAGTATGTAAAGAAGCTGTTTTTCTTGCCATTTTAAAGTGCTTTATTTCTGTGATTTAACAGAATTGCACAGCTTTATAGCATTTTAAAAATGGGTACAGTGCTTTAAATTAACTCTTGTTAAATGAATATTAAATTTGAAACACTGTATTTTACAGTACTTTAGTAACCTAGTTTCATAGTTTCATAGTTTGTAGGGTCACAAGGGACCTGAGCAGATCATCAAATCTGACCCCCTGCCATGGCAGGAAAGAGTACTGGGGTCAAACGACCCCAGCAAGGTGTTCATCCAGCCTCCTCTTAAAGACCCCCAGGGTAGAAGCCAGCACTATTTCGCTTGGAAGTTGGTTCCAGATCCTAGCTGCCCTGACCGTGAAGTAGCACCTCCTGATATCTAGCCTGAATTTACCCTCTGCCAGCTTGTGACCGTTATTTCTTGTCACTCCTGGCAGTGCTTGGGGGAACAGGGACTCCACCAATGCCTGCTGCTCCCCTCTGACTACTTTGTAGACAGCCACTAGATCCCCCCTCAGCCTTCTCTTGTGGAGGCTGAACAAGTTCAGGTTGTGTAACCTCTCCTCGTAGGGCCTGCCCTGATGCCCCGATCATGCGAGTGGCACGCCTCTGGACCCTCTCCATGTTGTCCACATCCCTCTTGAAGTGTGGTGCCCAGAACTGGATGCAGCACTCCAACTGCGGCCTTACCAGTGTCGCATAGAGGGGGAGGATCACCTCCTTGGGCCTGCTTGAGATGCATCTGTGGATGCATGACAAGGTATGGTGGGCCTTTCTGACTGCATCCCCACACTGCCGGCCCATGTTCATCTTGGCATCAATGATGACTCCAAGGTCCTTTTCTGCCTCTGCACTGACAAGAAGGGAGTTCTCCAGCCTGTAGGTATGGTGCTGGTTCTTCCTCCCCAGGTGTATCACCTTGCACTTGTCAGTGTTGAATCCCATCCTATTCTCATCCGCCCACCCCTGTAACCTGTCTAGGTCTGATTGTAGCCTATTCCTTCCTTCTATCATGCCCACATCCCCCAACATCTTAGTGTCATCAGCAAATTTGAACAGGGTGCTCTTCACCCCCTCGTCCAAGTCACTGATGAAGATGTTGAACAGTGCGGATCTGAGGACCAAGCCCTGGGGAACCCCATTGCCCACATCCCTCCAGGTCGAAAATGACCTGTCCATCACCACTCTCTGGGTGCGGCCCTCCAGCAAGCTGGCGACCCATTTGACTGTGAAGGTGTCGACACCACAGTCCCCTAGTTTTTTAATGAGAACAGGGTGAGAGAAAGTGTCACCCTATAGGACTTTAAATAACTTCTGTGTGCTGGTCAAATTTCTGACCAGTGGAGAAGGCCCAGGAGGCTTTGGAGCACCCCCTGCCACCTAGCCTGGAAAGTGCACTGAGGCTCAGAGCCCCATCTCCCCCCACCAAATACTGCACTTCTGCCATGTTTAAGAGTGCTGTAACTTTATAGTGCTATAAAAAGTGCTTTAAATCACAGTGCTGTAAAACATGCATGGAGCACTTCTGCACACACCCCCAAAATGTCCACTGTCAGGTAAGAGCTCTATATTTGTATTCCCTGCTCCCTCAGAAGTCTGTTCTCTGAGATGTGCATGCTTTGAAGACAGTAGTGTAACCGATGGGGAGTGATTGGGATAGCAGACCCTGGTGCTGCCTCCGTGAGAGGTTGCAAAAATAGTTATGACCACAGCTGCAGCTGATTCTGCCACTGCATGGGCAAGGAGACAGCTGGAGCTGCTCTGGGCATCATGTGGCTGCCCTGGGTGTAAAGCTGCTTAGCGATCCCTTTGCTTGAAGAGGAATGAGGATCTTGCTGGTCTTTCTCAGTGTTACTGGAAGAGGATGAAGATAAGCCATTGCAGCAACTGATGTTTCTTTCTCCTTTGCTGGTTGTGTGGACCTAAGGGAAGGAAGGAGTTGCTGTGGAGAGAGGAGTGGAAAGAACAATACTATGCAGCACTTTAGAAATACATCTTCAGTGGCATGGTTTTGCTTTTGCTGCCATCTGTAGGATTTATGCAGCAAAAGTTCTTGGATAGAGGGGAAGGTCAGTAACACTGGTTGATAAGCAGGGATCCAGGTTTTCCATTTGCCATGGAAAAACACAGTAAAACCTGGATTTTCTCATTTTAAGGAGAAAAACCTGGATGTTCTCCTTTAAAGGAGAAAAACATGGGAAATGGTGGGTTTTCCTTTGCAAGGTGGGTAGAGCAGGAGGAGGGAGGTCAGGTAGGGGGCCCATATACATGTGTGCACATACTCATGCACATGGCTGTCAGGCAGCCTGGAGAGCAGCTTCCCACAGGTAAGTCTTGGGGGCGTGGATTGAGGCCCCCATAGAGAGGGAGGGAGGTGGACAGGGCTAGGGCTGCGGTTGCTGCCCAACTTGGGCAGTGTGTGAGACTTGGGGCCCAGGACTGCAATGCATAGCCACAGGGCCCAGGCAGGGAGTGGCATGGAGTTCTGGGCAGCTTGTCCAGGGGCAGAGGGAGGGCTGGCTCCTCATGGCTGTGCATACTCCTGGGAGTGGCATAGCAGGTGCATGCCTCCCAGATTTGTGCATGGGGTGGGGGCATATGCAGGCTGCCTGCTGTGGGCTTGGGCTTCCCACCCTGCTGCCCCCCACAAGAGCCTTCATGGCCCAGTGGGTGGGACCTGGCTTGGCAGGGCAGAGGGGTGGAGAAGCTCATTGCTGCTGCTGAGAGGCCTACCATGACGAGGCACCCCCTGCCTACCTGGCAGCAGCAGGAGTGGCAGCATGGAGTTGCGCCCCTAACTGCTGCTTGGCAGGCAGGGGGTGCCTCACCAGAGCAGCATAGGGCTCATGGTGGTGGCACTGAGCTTCCCTGTTCTGCTCTGCCCTGCCATGCTGGGTTTCACCCGCTGGGCCACAGAGGCCACAGGGGAAGGGCAGCAGGGCAGAGAGCCCGAGCCTACAGTAGGCAGCCTGCATCTGCCCGCCCCTCATGGGCTCCGCTATGGCCGTGCTGCCCATGGTGGAGAGGGAGCTGGGCTTCGTGGTCTGTTCCCCACTTGGGCTGCAGCAGCCACCACCTCCTGTGAGCGGCAGCCAGGTTTCAGGTGCTGCTGCGAGGGGCCAGGGGGCTGTGGACCTGGGTTTCTGGCTCTGTAGCCCTGGCAGAAGGTGGCCTCCTCCAGCAGTGCAGGGGTGGTTGGAAAGGGGGGAGGGGGCTGTGGGTGGGGAGTGAGGGACACCAGCAGGACCAGGGGGTTGTGGTTGGGGTGTAAGGATCACCGCCAGGGTTGGGGGGGCTGTGGGTTGGGAGTGAGGGGCAATGACATGGGTAGGGCACTGACATATCAGGGCTGCTCAATACCACAAAGCAGTGGGGAGAAGTGGGGGGACAGCCACTGTTGGATCCATGTCCTGGAGAGTGAAGGGGGCAGGGGGAGCTCTGATTTTCCATGATTACTAAAACCCCAAATCAAATGCCAAAATATATAGGTATTTGTAATTTATTTTATTATCATGACTGAGGTGCACTAGGAGGTTTCCAAATTGCTTTAAGATTGTAAATATATCAATAAAATATTGTGTTCAACTGATACCTATTTAAAGTGGCATTTCATTTTAATCATGGAAAAACATGGATTTGGGGTTTTAAATCAGAGAATCCTTAATTTCTATGAGAGAATTTGTGATTTTTAAACAGAAAACCAGGATTGCTGCTGATAAGCAGAAGTGAAGAGTCCATGAGAAACTAAAATAATTAGATGAGAGAGAGTTCAGAGATCCTTGCCTCACATAATTGCTAGATACCAATTTTCAAAAATTGTAAGGATGTGAAACAAAACCCCCAATTCCCTACCATCACACACTCACTCACACTCTGCTACGGGGAGTGAAATGCCAGCTCAGTTTCTAAGCACAACCCAGAGCACCAAAAACCTTCTCAGATCCTATCCTACCCTTGCTGGCACCCTCATTTCCTAGTAAGCTCATTGTCGTCCGCACAAATTTACTTCCAATTCTTTCCCAAAGATATCAGATTTACCCAAAGAACTTTGTCTGCCTATGTCCTTAGGGTGACACGGCTACTACCTACGCCCTTTCCCACCTGTCTGGAAGTTTAGAAGCTGAACAATTTTTGACTTCCTCCACAGCATTTCCCACTTCCCCACCCATCTCTTTCTGGAGTTGGTGGTGGCAGGAAGAAGGACTCAGCAAGAATTAATGGGATTGTATGGAGAGAGTAGGTGAAGAAAAGGAAACCAACAGCAAGTGGGAATATCTCAGGGGATGAATGAATAATGAAAGAAGAGAAGTGACAAGAGGCTAAGGGGGAGTCCATTTAGTCTGTTACACAAAACCCATCACCTTGGTATCTGACCACATTCCAAACACATGTTTAGCAGAAGTCTAGCAGTGATCTCCATGAATCTGTGACATAAAGTTTGGTTTTCTCTCCCTCCATGGAGAAGTAGAACTGATCAGAGTTTTGCTTCTCTGTTTGGCTAGGGACAGAAGTTACACATAAACCGGTTTAAGTGATCAGACATTGGTTTAAACCTGTAACAGAACCTAATTCGGTGCACATAAACCAGTTTCAAAATAGCTGAAACTGGTTTAAGATAAACCTGGTTGAATGTAGTATCAGACTTAACTGATTTAGGTCAAACTACTTTATGAAACTTCTGTCCCAGACCTTTTTGTCCTTCTGTTCTTATTGACAGTCATATGTACTTCTCCCAGTCTAAGGGCAAGGAGCCCAGGGTTTTACCTGCTTTTGCTTGTTTGTTTCAGTGCTGTGTGTGCTGGTGGGGTGCAGCTGAGTAGTTCTGGAAAAACTCTTGCCAAAGGATTTTGGATTTTTCTCTGAAGTGGCTGCATTTTTTTTTCACTCAGCTCTTCCAAGGGGAGTTCCATAGTTGTGTGTTAGTGGCAAAAAAATCTGTCTCTTGCTCTCACTCCTCTTATCCCATCTCTCATCATTTCCCTTGAGGATTTAAATCATCAAGGGAGCATTGTAGTGGAGGTGTTCATAGATGCGTACATCCCACATATTTTAAGGTCAGAAAGGCCCATTAGATAATTTCATCTGACCTCAAGTTACTCCTGTTCTGAGACCAGCCACTAGTGTGTGAATAAAGCATCTCATTCAGAAACAATTCCAGTCTAGATTTGAAGACAATAGGAGAGGAGACTCCACCATGTTCCTTACCGGCATCTTCCAATTTTTAAGCATTCTCTGTGTGAAAAAAGTGCCAACTTTGTAATTTGAATTAATTTGACTTCAGCTTCCAGATACTTGTTCCTGGTGTGACTTTTTCCTGCTGAGACTAATGAACCCTATAGTGTCTGCCATTGTTTTCTCATGAAGGTACTGACACATCAGCTCGCCCCTCAGTCTTTCTTTTTGACAAGTTAAATATCTAAGTCCTTTCATTTCTCAAAGTAAGGCATTTTCTACAGCTCCCAAATAATTTTTGAGGGTCCTCTTTGCCACTCCAATCTTATAAAATAATTTTGACTAATGTGAACACCAGAACTTTGCACAGTGTCCCAGTACAGGTTTCCTTCACCAACCACAGTTTTGAGTATCCACGCTTAATATTCTATATACCATTTTGGCTACCTCGGTATACAGTTTTGGGTAACCACGGTTTTCCATGGTCACGCATCAGCCCACCACCTGCCATTTTCCCATAAGCCTTTTGTCTTGCCAACCACGGTTTTGCTAACCATGGGAACTCTCAGGAACCTAACCCCAGAGGTTGGCAAGGGAAACCTGTATCAGCTTTACCACTTCTGTATAGAGATAAAATCTCTCTCTGACTCCCACTCACCACTCCCACATCCTACATCCAAGAATGGCATTAGTCCTCTTTCCCACCTTGCCATTGGGAATGCAAGTTGAGTTTCTTGTCAACTGGGATGCCTAGATCATTCTCAAAGTCATTGCTTTTCAGGGTATTGGTCTCTCCATCACTGTGGCCTGCAACTTATGTTCCTATATATTTGAGTGTTTATCGGTCTATATTAGAACGTTTTTTGTTTGAGGAGGTTCATATTTCCAAGCAATACAGATTGCTTTGGGTGACAGCCCTGCCCTCATACATGTCCAGGGTATTTTGCTTGATGGAGTCCTCATGCAAAAAATTATGATATTAGTAGAGAAAAGGGTAACTTTAGGATGGAAAGAGGGTGAAAAACTGCAGTGTCATGGAAAATTCAGGGTAGAGTGAGGTGCAATGCAGGCACTACTGTTTTGTAATAAGCAAGTATTAATGTATGTTATATCAGACCTCTAGTTTTCCAATGGCTCAGAGAAGTCAGGGCTGGGTTCCCCATGTCAGTATTTACATTACAGGTCTGGTATGTGGTCTGAGATCCATAATGCCTATCCTAGTCCAGGAACCAGATGACGAAAGTATGTCGCTAAACTTGCAGTACTTCAACAAATGAAAATTAAATAGTGGAGGAAAGGCCCACATGCTATTTCCTAGCAGATACAGAACCTTATCAGAGGCTGGTCCTGTAGTACTGCTATTGTTATAGTTGCCTGACAATTTATAGGATTTAGTTTTCATGTGCTTATCCCCTTGCCAAACTTTAAGTGTTTTCGATGAAGTTTTGCATGTCAGATGTCTAAATGAGGCTGAGGTTTTGGGAAAATTTCAATCCAGACTGTTCAGTAATTACAAGAGTAAAGCTAGAGAAAAATATATTGATTTTCTCATGTTAAAAATGTTGGCAATTTTCTTTGAAAAGCCTTACCCTTTTTTTCCAGTTTGCTTTTTATAAATCTCATGAAATACAAACTACAAAGTTCTTGCAAACTGCAAAGTCAAGTATGCAAAAGATTGCCTTTGCAACCTCAAAATAGTGCTCTTGGGCATATGGATTACTATACAGTCTTTATGTACATGGCCCATTATTAGTTTTTCCACAGGCCCCCTGGCTTGTTCAGTGTGCAATATGGATGAGGCACTGAGAATGAATCAGGCTTAAGAAGTGAACGAGACTGCGGTCTGTGGGAACTCTGCTTTATTGTTTGCAAATATTAGAAACTGGATAGTAATAAGGCCAAGGAGAGAAGAAAGAGAAAGGAGTGTGTCAAGATAAAGGCAGCTGAATATTTCCATGAGGGACTTAATTATAGCCCTGTCTGTGCCGCAGAAGTCCTATGTGATACTGGGCAAGTCACTTGAACCCAAATTTTAAAAAGTGGCCAGTAATTGAATGCTTTTCATTTTCTGGATTCCTGGCTGGAAGTCCTGAGCTCATATTTGTAGCAGTGCTGAGTCCTCATAGGATGATCCAGGATTTTTAAAAGGGAGGTGTAGGAGCACTGACTGACACTACAGGGGTGGTTGCATCCCCTGCTCCCAGCCTTCCACCTCCGCACTGGGGCAGAAAGACTGTATTGTGAGAGCAGCAGCTGAGGACTGTTTTAAGTCCTCAGATCAGGTAAGACTCCCCCCTCTTCCAGCTCTCAGCACCCCTTCTCTTCCCCTCCATGCTCAGTGACATCTCCCCTTCCCTCCCATTCCCCCCTCCCATCTCCAGCATGACAGCACCAATAGCAGGCAAAGGAGGGGAAAATGGGATGGGAGAGAACATACCTGCTTTAGAGACTTAAAAAAAGAGTCCCCAGTTGTTGGTCCTGAGGTATGATCTAAAAGGGTAGGTGCAACCATCCCACCATACCCCCTTTGGATCTGCCTCCATGAGTGCTCATGGCTGCACCTGAAGTTAACTGTGTTTTGAATGAAAAATCAAGTCCTCAGGCTCTCAAATTGCCCCCTTGCAAGCTAGTAGCAACCTTTGACCTTAATTTCTCTATGCCTCAGCTCCCCTTGTATAAAATGAAGATGATACTGACTCCTCCTATTTCAGGCGTATTGTGAGGAAAAAGTAAGGGTTGGGAAGCATTTTTCTATACTGTTCTGATGAGCTCCGTAGGAAAGCCCACACAGAAATTAATAATTATGTCTTCAGAGCAGGGTTTGAATAGTGTGCAGTAAGGAAGACCTGGGGCACACATTGAGCAGAGACAAGAACATGTCTGTTGAATAGCTGCTAATTAAGTGAGCTGCATCCATCCTGTGCACTGATTAAACCGGTGTCTTGTGGAAAAAAACCCTCTATGTAATCGTATAATTACAGATTGTATCATAATGGGTACAATGGGCCAAATTCATGTTTCACTGGCAACCTTCATTCAGGCATTTCTCAACTTCTGAGTGATTGGCTTAGCAACTCAGCTTCTTCTCAATGCATTTTTTGGTATGCTGTTCAATATTGAACTTAGGGCTCTGAATGCTAGCTTCATGTTGTCCAAACATGCAATGATTCAGTAAGAACTGAGCCCACAGACTCACTACTGACTTCTGGTCATATTGCTTTGCCAGTGTTTGAATATCATAAAATCAGCTCACATCTCCACTTTCACTTTTGTGGAAGGAAAACCAGAAGTTGGCAGCATGGGAGGATGTAGCTACAACAAATGAAATGCAGCAGTATCATTTTCCTCTGTCTTCATACCTTCATACTCCTTGGGGATCCCATTTTTTGGGTAAAGGGAAGGGTGGGCACTGTGGATATCAAAGCAGTTGACAACTTATGTCTGTAGCCTCACTCCTATGGCAGGTCTGTGGAGGAAACCCAGTTAAATCAACACTGACAGTCAGTTCAGTCAAAACCATGATAGCATAGGAGTCTAGAAACGGTGAGTGTATATATATACATTTTCCTTTGGTGCCCATCACTCTAAAGCAAGGAAGCCTTACTGTTTTCTTTTACAGATGGGAACAGAAAGCACAGAGAGATAAGCATCTTACCAAGGATCATTAAGATAATCTGAGGGAGCATTCTTGTATACCTTAAAATCGTAATAAATTCAGTGAGATACTGTTCTGTGACTCTTTCTTTAACTCAGAAGTATATCTCTTTTTGGTTGTATATTTATGGCCAGTACAGACAACTATTAAATAATTTGTTTTTGTGAAAAAAAATAGCTTTGCATTATAGTGGAACCAAGGCATACAAATAAATGTCATTAGAAAGCACGTATCTCAATATTTTCTATAAAATAGAAAGAAGGAAAATGCAACACAGCTGCTGCACTTTACACTCATTTGAATGACCCCTTTGATGTTTGTAGATTATAAACCATTGTCAAGTGAAGGGGATTCCTTTCATAGTTCACAGGCACTACATTTGTTCAGTTGGTGGTTCCTACTGTTGAACATGAGCTGGAAGGAAAAAAAAACTGCACTAAGAAGGCCTCAGAGAGTCCTCTCAAAGAGAATGTCCTCACATTTACACACTTTCTCATTTATGAAATCTGGGAAAAACTGTAGTTGTCTCGGCTACCTTCCCATGTTGTCAGGATGTATTTATGAGTGTTTAACAATCGTCTTTCTAACAACATGGAATTCTCTAAATCTTTTCATAGGAGGAATTCTAACTTGACCAAATTTTAACTGCTAGCTCTTAAGAGACCCTTACAGGAATATGCCATGTGGGGAACAGGATGCACAGCTTCTTCAAAGAATAAAGAGATATGATTAGCTACGTTGGTCTGAAATCAGGCAGAAGGCAGGGTAGACGCACACCTTATAGATTCAGTTAGTCTATAAGGTGCCCCTCTACCCTGCCTGCTTCCGTGAATATAAAAATGGTTGGAGGAAGCAGGTCTATGGACCTCCCATCCCATTATACTCCCTTGCATTGGTTCAGAGCAGGCAGGGGGTCACTCTGCATTTATACCAGTGTGACTAACAGTGGAATTTGCTTTTTTGAAAGAAAGAGCTCTGTTCTGGACTGCTGTTAAGAAGCTGGGATAGCATGGAATAATGAAAAAACCAGCTCTGCCTGAATTCACATTTCTACTGTTCATTAGATATTTTTTATTTTCACATGGTTGCAACAGTAACAGAAAGCTAGTAAGTATAAAAGCTAGTAAATATAATCAAAATGTTTGTGTTGCTTTAACATTACTTTGCATGTACAAAGGTATTAGGTTGCAGTTACTAATAAATATCATTCAGCCAGACTTGAAGACTTTAAAAAGTCCTGGCTGATCTTCATACATGAGCAATCTTTTTACAAATGGATTTGTGTACACAACATATTGCATGTCATGCTTACCAGGCATATTTATTCTGTTTTTGTTTGTCACTCCAGAACAGAATGACATGAAAAACCCAAACCAAGAAGAATACTAAGTCTATAATTAATACTAGATTAATATTGGATTTGTTTTTAAATGGTATTGAATACACTTAGAAAGCATCGAGTTATTGCTGTATGAAATGCAAAAAGCAGGATACAAAGTAGGGAGATGTCTAGAGATTTATATAACGTCACGGAAGTTTAATAACAAATTTAAATGAACATCTAAAAGAAATGCACTTAAATTAGATTTCAGCTTTCATACAGTGGAAAGGAAGATGTAGGTTTACCAATTTCATAACATCTATTTCTCAGTGCAGTACTTGGAAGCAGTGACTGTTTAGAACCAAAGAGAGTTAGGGTTGGAAGGGACCTCAGGAGGTCATCTAGTCAACCCCCTGGCAAAAGCAGGGCCATCCCCAACTATATCATCTCAGCCAAGGCTTTGTCATAAGGTCTTAACACCCTCCAAGGATTGAGATTCTACAAACTCTCTGGGTAACCTGTTCCAGTGCTTTATTACCTGCCTAGTGGGAAAGTTTTTCCTAATATCTAGCCTAAAATTCCCTTGTTGCAACTTGAGACCTTTGCTTCTTGTTCTGTCATCTGTGACCACTAAGAAGAGTCTAGCTCCATCCTCTTTGGAACCACCTTTCAGGTACTTCATAGAATCATAGAAGTAGGGTCGAAAGGGACCTTGTAGATCTTCAAGTCCGACCCCCTGCCTGGGCAGGAGAAAAACTGGACTCAAATGACTCCAACCAGGTAGGCATCAAGCCT
>NW_017729006.1:54677035-54679270 GCF_001723915.1 Gavialis gangeticus | reverse complement strand
GGACTCCGCTGCCCACTTCCCCCCAGGTTGAATATGACCCGTCCACCACCACCCTCTGAGTACGACCCTTCAGCCAATCTGCAATCCATCTGACTGTGTAGGCATCAATGCCACAGTTGCCTAGTTTTTTAATGAGGATGGGGTGGGAGACGGTGTCAAAGGCCTTGCTGAAGACCAGAAAGACTACATCCATGGCGACACCTGCATCCAATGCTTGAAGGCTGCTATTAAATTTCCTCTTGGTCGTTTCTTCTCTAGACTAAATAAGCCCAGTTCCCTTGGCCTCTCCTCAGAAGTCATGTATCCCAGTCCTCTAATAATTTTCATTGCAGTCTACTGGACTTCCTCCATTTTGCCTACATTCTTTTGTTGACTAGACGCAGCAGATCAACACTTGGGATCTCAATATTGCACTGTTAGACAGGAGGGCGTGATACAAAATTATATACGCGCATGGACACACACACACACACAAACTACACATACACCGCTATGAGTTCATATGCACATACACAAACATGCAAACATGCAAACATGTACTTCTGTGGCTGTGTGTGAACACTAGGTGGTGTTTGGGGTAACTTCCTCCTCGGGATTATTCGAGGCCAAGGTGCCTTAGGTTTACCTGGGGTTGGGGTTACTTGAGGTTAATTGATTAAAGGAAAAGCCGAGAGGTGGCAGAGCAGAGGATCAATGCCAGGGAGAAGACAACACAGAGGCTAGGGCCAGAGCCGGAGCAGAGAGAGACTGAGGGGGAGCCAGGGAAGCTGGGAGGCATGGGGAGAGTGAAGCTGGGGCCAGGAGAACTGGGAAATGGGTCTGGGAACTGGGGAAAAGCTGTGGGTGCCAGGAACTGGGGAAGATGGAGACCAGGTTGGGGAAGTTGTGGGTGCCGGGAGCAGGGAGCTGGGAAGAGGCTGCAGGTACCAGGGGATGAAAATGAGGAGCCTCTGGAGGTGACGGAGGTAAGCCAGGGGATTGGGGAGCAGTGGTGAGGGGCGGTAGGACAGTACAGGGGCCAGGAGGAAAGGGACAGTGGGGGAGTTGGAAAGCAGTGTGGGGAAGGCGTCAGGACTAGGGGAAAAGCCGGTAGGCAGTGGGGGAACTGGGAAAGGTTGGGAAAGAGAACAAGGAGCCACTGGAGGCTGTGGAGGCAAGCCGGGAGATCGGGGGATGCTATGGGAGGTGCCGGAGAGATCGGGGAGAAGGCAGAGGCAGAGAGGCACAGTGGGGAAGCTGGAGACCAGAGAGAGAGGCAGGGAAGATCAGGGAGAGGAAGTGGAGGCAGTGGAGTGCAATGGGGAGAATGGAGAGAGAGACAGGGAAGACTGGGGAAAGAAAGCAGAGGTGACGGGGCACAACCAAAACACAGAGAGAGAGAGACAGGGAAGAGTGGAGAGAAGGTGGAGGTGGCGAGACACAAGCGGGAATGGAGAGAGAGATCAGGGAGAGAAGGCAGAGAGAGAAGCAGGGAAGATCAGGGAGAAGGCAGAGGCGGCGAGACACAAGCAGGAACACAGAGAGAAATCTGGGAGAGAAGGCAGAGGTGGCAGGACATGAACGGAAAGCTAGGGAGACTGGGAGGCTGCAGGAGGTGATGGAGTTGGGCTGGAAAGGCTGGGAGACAGCAGGCAAAAGCCAGGCCTGGGGGAGATAGAGGGGACAGAGAGGAATGAAGCCCAGAGGGAGGTCAGAGAGATGGGGTAGGGAAGGGGTCTAGTTGGAAGCCTGCAGCAAGACAGAGACCAACTCGAGGTAAAAAATATCAGTTGTATTAGACAGGCACTATACTATACAGCTCACAAAGTTATTGGTTCCTACACACACAAACACTCTCACACATACACACCCACACAATGGTAGCAGGGGAGGAAAGGCTTGGTGGAGGGATTGAAGTCAAGGTGTGTAGGGGCAGAGTCCAGGTCCTTTGCTTGGGGAAGGAAGGTGGGTGATAGGTATCTATACTGGGCTGTGAGTTGATCCTCGATGGCCAATCAGGGTCTTCTCCAGCAAGGTGTTGTCCAGAAGGGGTCGCCAGCAGGGCCTCTGGGTGGATAGGTAATGTGGCATAGTGCTGGTCCAGATGCAGAGGGCATCCCAAAGAGATCGCACTCTACCACCCCTTTTATAGGGGTGTGTCTCCTATGGGAAGGGTGTGCCCAGGGAAAGCCAGTCTTGCTCGGATACATACGTGCAGATCAAGGTATCCTCATTGTCTGGTGGGACACAATGGTG
>NW_017729006.1:54671343-54672035 GCF_001723915.1 Gavialis gangeticus | reverse complement strand
AGGTATCTATACTGGGCTGTGAGTTGATCCTCGATGGCCAATCAGGGTCTTCTCCAGCAAGGTGTTGTCCAGAAGGGGTCGCCAGCAGGGCCTCTGGGTGGATAGGTAATGTGGCATAGTGCTGGTCCAGATGCAGAGGGCATCCCAAAGAGATCGCACTCTACCACCCCTTTTATAGGGGTGTGTCTCCTATGGGAAGGGTGTGCCCAGGGAAAGCCAGTCTTGCTCGGATACATACGTGCAGATCAAGGTATCCTCATTGTCTGGTGGGACACAATGGTGGGGTTGCTGGTTTCTGTAGGGTCTTTGTCTTCCAAATGTTGGGTTCCTTTTGGTTCCTTTATCTTTCAAATGCTGGGTTTTGCTTCTGTTCCTGGGTGAGGTCTGTGGTTCAAGGGTGAGTTGATGCAAGGCAATGGTCCGGTCATTGAGTTGATGGTCTGGGTGTTGAATTGATCATTCAGTAGAGGCCTGCTACCATTGTACCTCAACACCTCATTCATTCCCATTTGTTCAGGAACCAATTTACTTGATAATGGTTAGACATGAGTCACAGTTGCAACATACTATACAATAGGTTATACCCAGGCAGGAGACACAAGACGGAGGCTTGACATGCAAAATGGAAACTGGACATTACTTTACAGACGCAGGCCTAAATCATAAAAATTCAATATAAAACAGTAAAAATC
>NW_017729006.1:54667814-54670768 GCF_001723915.1 Gavialis gangeticus | reverse complement strand
ACACAAAACTGGACACCATACTCCAGACCTCACCAGTACCGAATAGAGGGGAATGATCACTTCCCTCAATCTGCTGGCAACGCTCCTACTAACACAGCCCAGTATGCTATTAGTCTTCTTCACAACAGGGGCATGCTGTTGGCTCATATTCAACTTATTTTCACTGTAAGCCCCATATCGTTTTCTGCAAAGCTGTTGCTTAGCCAGTCATTCCTTAGCAGGCCTCTATGGGTGCATGGGATTTTCCCATCCTAAGTTCAGGACTTTGCACTTGTCCTTATTGAATCGCATGAGATTTCTTTTGGTCCAATCCTCCAATTTGTCTAGGTCACTCTGAATCCTAGCCCTACTCTCCAGCGTATTTACTATTCCCCCCCAGCTTGGTGTTATCTGCAAGCTTCCTGAGGGTGCAATTCAACCCATCTTTCAGGTTGTTGATGAAAATATTGAACAAAACTGGTCCCCAGACCAACTCCTGGGGCACTCCACATGAGACCAGCTGGCAGCTAGGCATGGATATTAACCGTTTTGAAAGTGAGTATTCTGCTTTGTGCGCACAATGCATGTAGCCTGATAAATATAATGGCCCAATTTTGCTCCATGCCATTGTAAAACTGGGGTGATTCCACTGAAGTTAGTGAAATTACAGCAACTCTGTATCAGCATAAATGAGAATGGAATATGGCCTGGTATTTCCCAGAGTAATGTGGTGAAATCTTTTATTCTGCTTAACACTACGTCATGTCAGTGACATACTGCAACCTGCATGCTGACTGTTAATTACTGCTTCCCAGACTGCATTAGTTAAGTGTACTTAGATAGCAATTATTCCTCTGAGATCTGCTCTTTATCTCAGCCTAATTTGTATAAATAGCAGATCCCTTCTGACTATTAAAAAATAAAGTGTAACGTTGTGTCTACTTTCCAAGCTGTTTTAGAACCTTCATTATTATTGGTTACCATTGCTATTCACTTTACATTTGAATTTATGCTTGTTTTCCATATTCATTTTTCTAGGAAAGTATTGTAAATCTTAGCTACAACACCAACTTCATTCTCAAACGAGCTACAGTTACCGTTGACAATATTTTCCCCAAAATATTGTATGTAATTTGTATAAGAAATCACAAGTGAATCATAAAAATGTTAATCAGGACTCGTAGTAGAGATGATATCTTTTATTAGACCAACAAGATTTTTGCAAAAAAAATTATTTAATTGCAAGCTTGTGGGCACAAACACCCTTCATCATAAAAATGTTGTGTGCCACACTCCTTTTTATTTAAGTTTTTATAAATTTTCATACACAATACAGCATACTGTGTCTGACAACAGTAATACAACGTAATACATTATTGTGGTATAATGTGAATGTATGTAACGACAGGAGGAACCAGGAGGCAATCTGCAGAGCTGTGATGTTGGTTAATTTGCACTGTAACTCCCAGAAATTATCAGGGACCAGGGGGAGCAAGGGAAAAAGGAAGAAGAAGTTTGAACCTGGAGTAAGGAGAAGGGAGAGCAGCATGAATGTGGAACCTGGCAAGCCCTACACAGAGAAGTGCACAGTGGAGCTGGAGATCTCACTTGCTTGGTGAGCCAGGACAGTGGACTGAAGGAACTGGACTCAGCCTTGGGGGTAGCTGCAGCCTGCTGTTGTTTGAGCACTCTAAGCACTAAAACCTTGTTGGGGACACCTCTGGAGGGGTGTGTGTGTGTTGGGGGGGGCGTGGAAAGAAGATGCTGAATATGTGTTGCCAGAGTGTTGAAGTTTCTTTACTATTTACCTGTTCCCTTCCTTTGGCCCATTGGCTTGTGATCCTAACCCCTGTGATTTTCCATAAAGAAGTGAGAACTTCCCCTCACTTCTTGTGCAAGTTTCTGAGCTGCATGGTTGGCACAGTAGTACAAGCCCAGTTAGGGGTGGAAGAAGCTTATTATTCCTTTGTTGAGAAGGATATAGTTCACTTGAATTTTGTTCTTTTGCCACTATGACCTCTGGGACTGCTGACATTTCTGTGAAACTTTCTCCTGCTCTTTTACAATGCAGCTGTGCTCTTTGTCCAAACAGCCTTCTTAACATTAGAAGCTGCTGACAAAGAAGAATGTTTTGACAGAGTTTGGGAATTTTTAAAAGTAACTAGATTGAAAGTGAGAAAAAAGAGCACCAAAAGCAGAGCAGATTTCAGCTGGGACAAGGAAAAAGGAAAAGGGAAAGCCACAGCTTCCTTTCCTCCACCAGATAACCAGGGAGGATACCTTCCTCAGCTATCTTTCCTCTCCCAGCCCCCAGAAGGGGGTATGTACCATTGGAGAGGAATTCCCAGAGCTGCCTATGAAGCCAAACTTCCTTGAACTCCTCCAGTCAGCACCAACATAAGTGCTGCCTGTCAAATCACCGATAGCCTTCTGCCTGTGACAGACACTTGCAACTTTGTTCTGAACTCAGGACAGTATTCAAAGTGGTCGTGCCTTTCCACTTGCCTTACAATGCCTGCTGCCAGTATCATGCTCCCAGATCTCAATGAATATTCTCTCCCCCATCCCACTTGCCCTTTTTTTTTTGTCTTCCTTCATTTCCTGTCCCCTACCTTTTCTCTCCATTTGGTGGCAAAATCACTGAATCTGAACTGAATCAGAGGACCCTTTAATCTCTCCGAATCGAATCAGAACCCTCCAAATCGATTTGGAGAAATTCAGAAAGATTCGGCGATTTGGACATAGACACAGCTTTAAATGTTTTTTCTACATACTTCTAGGTAGTAGGGGCTTATGAGTGCTGTGATGCTGGGGGGCATGGAGTATCCCACAGGAGCACAGGGGGCTCCCCAGCACACTCAACAGCAGACCCGGAAGTGGACCAGCAGCACTTCCAGTCTACTTTTGGGTTCGCTGCCAAGCACATGAAGGGCTCCCCTGCACTCCTGTGGAATGGTCCATGTGTCCCAGCATCG
>NW_017729006.1:54650050-54662814 GCF_001723915.1 Gavialis gangeticus | reverse complement strand
AGTCCACTTCTGGGTCCATCAGGGAGCACCCTGGGAGGCCCCCCCCATTCCCCCTGGGTCCGCAACTGGTGCCTCGTGGGTCTAGGGGTTGCATCCAGGATCCCCCTGCAGCCAACTGTGGAGCCAGGGAGGTGCAGGGGGGGACCCCAGCGCACTCCCCGGTGGACCCGGAAGTGGACTAGAAGTACTTCCAGTCTACTTTTGGGTTCGCTGCCAAGCACATGAAGGGCTCCCCTGCACTCCTGTGGAATGGTCCATGTGTCCCAGCATCGCAGCATTCACAAGCTGCACTGGTACCTCAAGGTATGTAGAAAAAACATTTAAAGCTGTGTCTATGTCCAAATCGCCGATTCTCCAAATCAGCATCGAATCTTCAGATCTGGATTCAGCCAAATTGAATCAGGGACAGTGATCCAAATCAATGCATCTGATCACTGTCCCTGATTCGGGCCAAATCCAAATCAAATAGGGCCCACTTCGCACACCTTTATTAAGCACAGCATTCCCCTTTCCCTTTACTCACTCCACAGCACTCTCCAAAATGAATAAGCAAAAAACCCAAAAGCCAACAAACAAGAAAACACATGTTTATGCTGAAAGGATATGCATAAAACAAATGAACCAACAAAAAACCTAATGGGCTTATATACAGCCTTTGTCTCCTTTTCCAAGTCATGGTCAGCTTAGCAAGCAACCCAGATCACTCTGTTTCAGTGACCTCTCCTTTTTGTTTTATATCACTTTGCCAATCTTTATGTCAACTGCAGTTATTAGCAAAATTTCTGTATTTTCTTTTAGATCATTTATAATAAAACAGAATAGCGTTGGGCTTAGAATTGATCCTATGAGACCCTTTTGGGAGAAAAAAAGACCTTTCAGTTGATGATTCACCATTAATAATCACATTTTGAGACCTGTCAGTTAGCCAGTTTCTAGTCCATTTAATATAAGCCATACTGATTATGTAATTTTGTGATTTTGCTTTTTAATTAAAATGTTATTTGATAGTAAGTCAAAAACTTTGCAGAGTCCAAGAATATTAAATTAATATTGTTTAACAACCAGACTTAGAATCTTTTCCAAGCACAATATCAGGATCATTTGGGAACACCTATTTTCCATGACTGTCATAAATCGAGGGTGATCAATCTTTTTGCCAGGTGTGCCACAGTATGAAATTACATATTGAAGTGAGACTATTATCATTAGTGGGTATTCTTATTAAAATATCTAAAAAAATAACAATTAATACTTTATTGACTATGACATTCACAGATTCCTAGGAGAGTAGTGCTTGAAAGGACCTCAGGAGATCATCTTATCGAAACTACTGCTCAAGGCAGGGTTAAGCCCATGAAACCATCCTAGACAAATTTTTGCTCTTAACAACTTCCACAGATGGAGATTCCATAACCTCAGTGGGTAGCTTATTTCTTTGCTAAACTACCCTCCTAATAAGGACTTTTTTTCCAAATATCCAACCTAAATTTCCCTTGCTGCAGTCTGAGACCATTAGTCCTGATCTTGTTTCTTATGTCCATAGAGAATAGTTTATTAACATCTATTGTCCATATAACCACCCATCAGGTAAATGATGAAAATCCCCCACTTCAGTCTTGTCTTCTCCAGTAAGTCATACTTCCCAGGACTCTAATTAAATTTTTGTGTGCTGGACCCTCCAATTTGTCAATGCCTTTCTTGAAATATGGCATCCATAGGTGTACACAGTACTCCAGGTGAGGCTTTACCAGTGCTGAATAGAGTGAAAGTATCACTTCCCTTGACATGCAGTTATTAACACAGAATAAAATTGACCATAATCAGGGCATCATAACAACAATCCAAGGTAGAGAATTCTGGGGTTTGCACGATGGTGATATAACAAGCTCTCCTGTTTGTCCCAGAAGTGGGGGCATGTTGGTGTATTCTCTATGACTTTCAGCTTCAGAAGTTGAAAGAAATTCTCTCTCTTCCTTCAGCTCCTCCTCCTAAGGTACTGTGATGGCTAACATGTCTACCAGAGAGATGTCTGGAGTCCTTTCACCTCCAGAAATGTTCTGAAAACCCTGATTCTTTAGATCACACTCTTCTAGACCTTGGTTCAACTTGTAAGCAGTAACTGGCCTTTCCTCATCCTAAACATCCCAGTCTCATTGTTTTCCCTGAGTATGACAGTTTGGCCATAGAGACACAAGTATCCAGAATCTGATCCAGCTTTTCTGAGAAAAGGCAGAGCTCTCCAGCACCTCCACTTCATAGTTTATCTTTCAGTTCTTCATTTTAGCTTGGCCTTGGTTGGCAGCCTATATTGTGTGAGTTAGGCCAGTACAGTACAAGATGATATATCTTTTGGATTTACAGACCTCTGTGAAATGCTATTTCTTGATCTCTGCTTCACAGTAAATTGAGACCAGGGCTCAAATGTCAGCCTCTGGCTAGCTGACAATGTACTCATGACAACTTTGTCTCAGGCATGATATCTGAATGAGAAAAGTGCCAGAATGAGTTGTTTACCATGGAAGTGACAAATGAGATTAGGCACAAGTGGAGAGTGAGCTTGTCTACACATGGTCCTTTTATGTGGGATTACCCTAAAATCGCCATTTTTAGGTGCATTAAGAATGCATGTCTACATGTATGCCCTTAATGCACCTTCAAATGGTGATTTTAGGCTAATCCCACCTAAATTTGGTACTTGCTTAAAGCAAGTACCAAATTTAGGCGTGGTTAGTTAACCCACATACGTGGTGTGCATCAGTGGATGCACACTGCATTAATGTGCATTAGCACGGATACACATGGGCTAATGCGACTTAGCTATGTGAGCCTAAATTTAATGTGCCTTAATGCACATTAGTGCATCTGTATGTAGACACACACCTAAATTACCTTAATGAATGTTAAACATAGGTGCATTAAGTTTAGGCATGTGTAACTACATGTGTAGACACACCCAGTATGTCCCTGTCCCAAACAGAAAAGTACTACAGTGCTTTTTTTCTTATTCCTTTGTGAGAGATGAATGGATCTTCCTGTCTCAAGGTCTTTTATTTCCTGCCTCTTTCTTTCCCAGTCAAAATGCTTTAAATGCTCCATGCATTAAGGAAGCTATGTTTTTCAGTCCATGAGCCAGTAGCAGGGGCTACTGCAATGTTACAATGTCCTCATGCAGCAGTAGTAAAATGGAAAGTGAGACTTTTTAGAAAGCTTTTAAGTCTTAAAGTGTCTGTGTTTGGAGTATTTCATTTAAACAGTTTAGTTACTACGTTTTAATACAGGAGGATGGTTGAGATGGTAGTACTTGAACATACAAGTTTTGATATAAGGTCATCAAGGATTATGTTTAATATGCTGCTCTTTCTCTTTCGTTTTCTCTTACTGATGGTCTGCCTCAGGAAATGGAGCTTTATGAACAATTTTAATGAACAGACTAAAAAAAAGAATCCAATCTAGGTCAAATGACATTTGTTTTAGGTTCAGTGTTTCTCAGGTTAAATTCTTTAGTCAGGTAGTGGTGTTTATTGCCATACAGAATTGATTGGGTCATGTAGGGCACAGAGTACAAATAACAGTGTCATTCAACAATAGGCACCACAATTTGTTCCAACATGTATTGAACTCCTACTGGTCCTTCTAGCACTAGTGGAAAAGAAACAGGAGAGAATATCAGTAAAACACTCTTAGTTTTTGTTCCTATACCTTAAATAAGCCCTTAGGCTATGGCTCAGCTGACTGACAGCCTGGCTTGTGTTGTTTTAGTCTACAAAAATGTTTGATCAAATTGGTACTGCTGTGTGTCAGTCATAGGTGACCCCTGTATGGAATATGTTTACACAGTGCTATTAACTGTTTTGCTGCAGGATTTTCTTGCAGACCTGCCACAGTATTTGCATTAAGAGTATTAACAGCCATTATGCAGCTGTTACAAAGCCTGCTACAGCTCTGCTTTTAAGGCTTTCCCTGGTTTATCAACATACTGTAGTCAATCTTTGGGTAGTATTATAACTTGCGTGCCCAGACTTTAGCATCTTTGGTTTTGCTCCCACTCTTGACAAGAGATGAATTGATTATCATGGCTTGTAAATAAATAAAATGGGGAGAAAGTTGGGGGATCTCTTAAATTTTGTATATTCAGGCATGACAGTAGCTATTTTAGCCATAAAATGATAAAAATATTAACAATAACATAGGGCCACAAACAGATCCTAGTGTGATTATATTTAGCGTTATTTTGACATCGATTTCAACTGCTTTCTTTTTTAAAGTGGATTTCCTGGAATATGTCTAGTGAAAGAAAATTTTAAAAAGACAGACCCCAAATAAATCCCATAATGTGGAACTATTTGCTGTTGTTTTTCAGTGCAGTTCTGTATTTACAAACTGCTCTGTCATTTGTAGATGCAGATGGATGTGCAGATGTAGTGTGAGTTGCAGTGTCTGTAACAATCCTCCAAAGGCTATTGTGATGGAGGAGGATGATCTTTTCTGTCTGAGTCCAATCTGATGCTCCATGACTCTGTTGAGGCTGGAGAGCATATATATATGCTATTTCAACAATTAGAAAATTGAAAAACCAGCCTCTATCAAGATCTAGAATATGCATAAAAAGGCAGTCTTCTATATAACTTTCTACAAAATCAGGTTAGTACATCAGAGGTAGATTAAAAAACCGGTAATAGAGATCAGAAAATGTTACCCTAAATATGGAATCATCATACCATAAAGATGTTTCTAGTGCGGTCTGACATGGATCAGTTCCTAAGCCCACTGTAGTTTAATATCTTTACCCGTGATGTGGAAGAAAACATAAAATCATGGCTAGCAGCACTGCCCTGACATACTTATGGACTGTGTATCAGAGGTGGAGGGAGAATGTAAAAGTGAGAAGTCCAGGTCTTTCAGTGACACATTATGGTTTCATTCTGGTTCCATTTTCCGGTTTCATTCCGGTTCGTTTTTATATAGTTGGGGGCAATTTGTAGTACTTCAGTTCTGTATGGCATTGTTCCTTCACTTTTTACAGTGCTTTGAAGGCAGTTGGAGCGCTACAAACATTATATCTGTCCATGTCCTTGGACATTTTTCTGATAAAGGACAGGGAAAAAGACTGTTTTTACAACAGGCCAAGCACAGTGGTTCCTAAAAGCAATGGCTTTGGTTTGTGCAACACCCTTGCAACCTTAGACAGGTGTACGGAGGGAGTATTGCTTGACAGGTCCTCCTTGCAACCCATCTGTTATATGTGGATGGTCTCTTTCTGCATACTACAACTGTTGTGCAGAGCTGATGCATTTACAGATGATCTGTAATAAACTAATAGGTGCCAATGTGAAACTGCAGTCAAAGAAATGCCATTAATTTCTATCTTGAGCAAGCAATTAGGGAGGAGAGGATTTCCAGAGCCCAGTACAATGGAAGTGGTGCCCAGCCTTTTATACGTCTCCGCTTCTGGTGCAAGTGATTATTCACACTTTTTGTCAATATTGCAAAACTATTGAATGGCTTGAATGAGAAAGGGAAACCATTTACTTGTTTGATCCATTGTTTCCATAGTTTAAAAAGATGCTTGTGGCCATTCCTGTCTAGCCTGGTCATGTTTCAAGATCCTTTTTATGTGGACACAATGCTAGTGTTTACTGATTAGTGGCAGTATTGGCACAAGAACAAAAATAGGTTATGGCTTCTCCCCACAGATGTCTAAATTTTGAGAAGATACTGAAACACAAGGAAGAAACTCTTGGTAGAGATAAAATCTGCTGACCACTTCTACTTTGTCTGTAAGGGAACAAACTGATTATGGAACAGGCTGACTTGGGACTTTGAAATGTGAAGTATGTAAAAGAGTGACTATATAGTTAACATTTATAATTCATTTGTGAACGGGAGTCTGCTTATAGGAATTGTCAACAAGTGGTGCGTTTTTGTATAATTTTCTATCTTCTGTATGCAAGCCGATTTTCATTTGTGGTGTTTTGGTGACAGTTTGAATAAAGGGACCTGTGCAAGCTTCAGAAGAGTTTGCTCCCTGCCTTGGGCTCTGATTACAATAAATTCTTAAGACTGCCCTTGTCACAGGAACCTTTGTTTGAAGCTGAGCCATTGCACCTTGCATTTAACAGGCATTGGATAAAATGGATGGAGGGCAGTGAAGAAGTTCCTGCCCATTCGAAGGAAGGCTGAAGTCTAGGGTGCAGGGTCCCTTCCAATCCAGGGCAGCATTCATCTCACTGAGCCACACAGCCTCTTGCTTGCTCTCTTCCTCCTGGCTCCACGTCTGGTCCCATAGGGCAGCTAGGAAAAGGAGATATATTTTCACTGATTGATCAATGGTTCCCTGCTTACTTTAGTTACACCATCACAATATTGCCTAAAATAAGAAAGTTTCTATCTGAATAGGTTTTTCCATGCCTCTCATTACTATGGTAGCTCTGGGCCATAGTCATTAGTGAATTTATTTTCGCAAAGTCCATCAGTGAGACATAGATAGGTGAGGAAACAAGGAAGTGATTCTGTACAAAGTTTTATGTGATATCTGTGGAAGACATAGGAGTAAATCCCAACACACCTAGTCTCCAGTGAACATCTTAATCACAAGTCTATTTTCTCCTTGGCTCAGATTCTGTTTCAGGCATTACACACCATCCAATTTCTGCAGATAATGAAACAATGGTGGGGACATCTCTTCAAGGCATTTTTGCCTAATTCTCAAAGTAGTGTAAATGAAAACCACAAATGAATCAGGGAAAAAAAATCAAATCAGCCAACACCAAATGATCCTACTAACTTTCCAGCAGCTAGACTATCTTATTCTAGGACACACTGAGGCTTATACAAACACTTATTAAAATTTAATCTGTGTTAAATATGAGTGTGTTTTTCTCTGGGACTAGGGGCAGTTTCTTGCCATTACCTATATGGTTCAAGTACATTATTGCTCATATTAGAATTTCTCCCAGAAGGTGTCACTACCTAGCCACCAGACAGAGCTGACGACTTCCCTGAAAATATGAAAAGGAGTAAAAGTGAATGAAAAGCAGATTTAGCAGGAGATAAAAAAATGGTGTGACTTGTTCCCTTTCTCAAGTTGATAGGGGAAGAATACAGTTTCTAATGGCTTAACTGTGTTATTTGATGACAATAAACAATAACGAAATTAAGACATCTCATCTATATTGGTATAAGTAATTTCTCCCAATGTATATCATCTGAGGATCCAGGGAATCCAGGGCCATGTTTTATCAATCAGGCCCTTTCCTTATAGTCAGGATAATCACTGGGTAGGAGAGATTGACATGAATTCATGTAAAAATTACTTTTTACCAGCAACTGATTCATAAATGGATATGCCCAGATGCCATTGAAACCTGGTGACAGGTGGTACTTTGTCAGGCCTCCTGTCTGGGCTGCTTTTATTTCACAGCTTTGAACATGAGCTGGTGTTGTTGAACCTGCTTTTATACTCTGCTGTCAGTACAGCTATGCAATGTGTTTCAAAACAAACTATACTTGATAAATCTGCGTGTGAATTACACAAGACACATGTTCTTTAAAAGGAAATGTCTGTCCACTACAAAAACCCAGTAAGACAAAAGACTTTTTTGTTTTAGATGCAAGCATTTGCTTGTGTCTTTGCATATCTGTCTTTCAGGCCCTAGTCACTGATAGACATCTGTACTATGTAACACTAAACCATTTACGGATCTGCCTGTAGTTTTGTAAGGCTCAGCAGAGGAGAGAGGGAAATGCCTGATGAGCAGAATTTTAGGGAATCTAAGTGAAAACAGTGCAACATCCGTTTTGGTTATTCTTTATGATTATTCCTGAATTGTTGTTAGGAAGAGTTAGGGTAGATTAAAAGATAGATTGTTGTTAGGATAGATTCAAGTTGTCAGAAGGGCAAATAATGACATAAGTGTTTAAGTGGAGAATTTCTTATTTTTAAACTTTGAATTGTACTTCATAGTCAGGGCTCTCAGCTGTTTTTTATCAAGGTGGCCTGATGCTTCCCATGTTAAAAACCTTCTGTCAGTTGCTCATACCTTTTCAAACACTATTTGGGCTGAAATTTGCCATGCTAGGTCTCTGCCTCAGTCTTCTTCCCCCCTCCCCCCCCCATGCTTTTTTTAAAAAAAGCATTTCAACCAAAAAGACTTTTTTTTTCCAGGAACAGTTAAGAAATACACTGTTGTGCCCTTTTAAAAAAGTTTGGCAATTTTTTTCCTCAAGAAGTTCTAGTACCCCCATGGCTTGGAGCAGGGAGTTGAAATTTGGGGCAGACTTTTGTGTCAGGGATATGCATTCTGCCTTCCTGGTGAAAATCTGACCATATTTGGCCAAATCGTAAGTCTCTGAGACAATACAGTTCACACACACTCAGTAGGGACAGATATTGGCAGATATATTCCCCTCTCTTCCAATTCCATCAGCATACAGTATGCTTCAACCTAAGGATGAGCAGGAGTTTCTTCTTTGCCTTTGTAGCTCTAGGTGCCTGAGGGCTGTGTTGAGTGAAATGAGATGAACTGAGAGTAAGGAAGTAAGTAGGCCCAAACAGCAAGGAGAAGTGCCTTGATTTGAAGGCAGAGGGGTCAAAAGTCAGAACAGTGGGTTCCTTGGAAAGAAATATAGATTATGATGAGGACAGTAGGAGGGAAGAGGGCAGAATTCAGGACTGCGGGCTTATTGAGGGGAAGATGGGATTGGGAGTTGCAGGGGAGGTAGAGACTGGGATCTAGGATCAAACTGGGATGGAGAGCATTGGAAAGTGGGAGATGGATCAAATGAAGAACAGTAGGAACAAGGAGATTGGGACTAGAAGGAAGAGGGGAAAGGTCTGTGATTGGGCAATGAACCTGGAGAGAAAGGGTTTTATGTTATCTACCTGGATTTAGGCAGCCCACTCCCTACCAGGTCTGGTCCCCTGGGAGTCTGTCTCCATGTGGATCACAGGCTGCCATTACCCTCCAACAGACCTTTTCCTAATCACAGGCTCCCAAAACTTATTCTCTTCACCTGAGGAGATGGTAAACAGGGTACAGTTGCAGCTGAGCCCCAGAGCATTGAAAGGTTTGACTCTGACAACCTGAACCTGGAAATATTTGTTTTGACATTTACTGGTCGCTGCGGAAGTTGCTGAAGAAACAACTGTGAATAGTAAATACATGAATTCCTTCAGGCGAATGCAAGTAATAGAAAGTGTAATCAAAAGCACTCTAAAAAATCCCTAAATTTTAAAGGCAAAAGGGTGTACTATACCTATCTAGTCTGACCTGCTACATAACATGGGCCTGGAACATCACCAAGGGGTTCTTCCTGTGACCCTGTTGCTATTGAATCTGTGTGACAGCCTCTCTGTGGTGCTTATTTGCACATTTCTATTGGTATATAAGGTTAGATTATGAGGACTGTGTCTCTTATCAGCATATCCTTCATTGGTATGGATGGGCTAGGGAATGAAAAACTCTTTTGTGCTTGTTTTGACTAGGATAACATGTTTTAACTGCTTTTAATGTTATGAATATAAAAGGCCAAGCAAATCAGGGTTGTGTGCACTGGCCCTGCTTTGTAAAATTGTAAAGTTCATAAAGGGACTGATGCTGTAAGAAAAATCTGAGTAAATATAGCTTTGGGGGCAGTGCTCACCATGCCTTGTGTGGAAGTCTGTGGTGAATAGCTCAGGCATTGCAAGAAAAGGAGGAGAGGCTCTAGACTGCAGCTGTCCTGCTGGGGTAGTATTGCAGGGAGATACCATGAGGTAGTTGTTGCCCCAGGTGATTTTACTTACCTGGCAGGGGAGATACCCTTCTTCTCAGGCTTGAGTGACTTGGTGTAGTTGAAGGGTGAAGGCCCAGCCCTCGCTTTGTGAATGGGCTGACCCCTGCAAGAATCTGAAGGTTCCTAATTTTGTGTAGCTGAGGATCTCGGCTACACAATTTATGGTGATGGGCTTGGGCTTGGTGTTGCCAGGTATACAATAATTATCATATTTTTACAGTAATGCTGACCCTCATACAATGTATGATAAACAATAGTAAACGTCTTTCAAAATATATGATAATTTTTGAGGCTGCTAGCTGATGAAGCATATGCAAAGCCCAATTCATTCTCAGGGAGTCTTAACAGACTTTCGGGTTTGCTATCAGCACTTTCATATGACCACTTGCCTCAAAATAAATAACTGCTTCAACTTTGATGACCCGGTTCTCTCACGCTCACTGGCGACTTACAGTGAGCATTATAAAGCAAATAAGAAGGAGACTTATTTGCGTATTTTCAGCGTACAATTGTTTTGCAGCAAATATGATAACTTTGAGCTTCTAATATGATAATTTCATATTTAAGACCTGGCGATGCTGCTTGGGCTTTCCCTCTAATGTAGGGAGCCCGATGCACTCAGGCTTTCCCTTTAACTTGCTCTTTCAGCCTTTTTGGCTAGAGGCAAGAGAAACTAGGGAGCACCTGAACTCCAAGGCCTCCCGGCTTGGGGCTTGCATGTAGGATGCCTGTCATGGATTTGGGTAGTATCTGTAGTAACAGACTGAAAAGTCTGGGGGGTAGGATCCTTGCCAATGGTAGCACCACACAGACTTGAATGATTGAGCTTTGCTCCATTGACAGAATTTGGAACTGATTTGGCTGATTTGTCCCGAGACATGACATTTAGAAAATAAAAAGGGCGGGGGGGGAAGAGGATGATATTACATCTCACCATCCCATCATAAGGAGAAAGAGCTGAAATCCTTAGGGTACTAGCAGATATTAGCCTATACCTGCCAGATCCTGAAAGAGCTGAGATTGTATCTGAAAAAGCTGGTCCATGACCAGAAGAAGAGCAATACCCTGACAGTGCCCCCCAGGGCAGTGGTGAGGAGCAATAAGGAGTAGTGTCCCCCAGCAGCAGTGAGGGGCAACGCTTCCCAACAGTGTTGGATGTGGTCCATAACATGCGATCCCTCCTGAGCTTGTGCACACTGATTAGAAGCTGGAAGCTAGAGGAATAGCTAAACTTTCCACCTCAATGATGTCATTGACCCACTTACATGTGGGGAGCCTGCGCAGTAGATTGTGTGGTCCAGTCGAGTGCCGTGTGCTACACCCAAGCACTGAAAGCGCAACAGTAGGGTGTTGTGTGCACACAAGTATGATGGGTGAGAAGACACTGGGTGTGATTTTGGTGAGTATTTAAGGAGTCCTAAGGTGTGATTTGGCGCATGAATGGAATATGGAGGCTTGAGAGTACCTGAGGTTTGAATGGTGTGCATGTTTACTTGGTTGGGGATCATACCTGCGTGTCTGAGGCATATAAGCAGTGACTGTAACAGTGAGGGAGAGAGGGGTGACCTATTGGACTGGATTATAATTGGGTACTTACCTGTAAAGGCGTTATTGGATCGGGACCTCAATCATCCATTGGACTGGTAATTATCAACCTTCCCTCACTCTTGGTCTGAGACCCTCTGAGGTAAAGGACTGAGGGCCTGACTGTTGCTCCAGCTCAGTGAGCCTGTGAAGGCCTGATGCTGCTTCTCAGCAGGTCTGGCTATGGTGCATTGCAGTTAACCAGTGTATACAGTTAATGCTTGATGTTTATGTGTGTTTCCTACTGTGAATCTTGTTTTTGTTGTGACCATGAGTTTAGAATATACTTTTGAACTTTACTGGAGTCTCTGTGTATTTATAGGGTATATGAGGGCGGGCTGTAGCTCTATGTATATCCCTGACTCCAAAATCCACCCCTAACAGAGATAACACACGAAAAGCCCTGGCTATTTGAGGAGGCCTAACAACCCTCCGCCCCTTCGATTTCTCATAGGTGGTCGGTGTCTGGGACACCCAATGGTGTCCGCCTTTCTGAGGAGCAGTGGTTAAGAGTCACATAGCTCTACCGACTACACTGTCCACCTTATGTGGGACTAAGAGAGAAATCTGAACTTACTGACTGTGCTGAACTGTTAGTTGTGGGTTAGGGGGCGGGATTGTGATCATCAAGGAGTTCTTAAATCTGTTTGTCATGCCATCTCCCTTTCCCCCATTAATAAACCTTGTTATAGTTTGATCCTGCGTGCAAGTGGGGAATTTTGTTCACATTGGAATGCCCAGGCAGAAATTACCTTCCCTGGTTTCTGGGTGGGGGCTCAAGCCAAGATAATCAATTTATGCAAAACCCCGAAGATGAACAGAGCCCTTGTTGCTGCCAGCTGGTGCCTGGCAGAAGGGTTTCATAGATTTCATAGACGTTAGGGCTGGGAGGGACCTCGGAAGATCATCAAGTCCAGCCTCTCGCCCCAGGGGTAGGAAGTCAGCTAGGGTCAAAGGATCCCAGCAAGACAGGCGTCCAAATGTTTCTTAAAAGAGTCAAGAGTAGGTGCTTGCACCACCTATGGAGGGAGTCTATTCCAGGCCTTGGAGGCTTGGACAGTAAAGAAGTTTTTCCTTATGCCCAGCCTAAAACAGTCTTGGAGGAGTTTGTGACCGTTGACCTTGTCGTCCCTTGGGGCGCTCTGGTGAACAGGCGTTACATTTCATTAAGCCCATAACTGGGCTGGAGTACACCTTCTGGAAAAACACCCAGATGAAATGGAGCCAATGAGAGGCAGAATATCTTTCCTCTTTAGTGATGTGTAGTTGAGAGAAACAGAAAAAAGAAAAAGAAAAAAGCCTTCTAGCTGGGTTGTGACTGACCTTAAAACAGAGAATTGAAGAATGCAAGAGCTAGGTCACTAGGGAATCGAGGAATGCAACAGCTGTCACAAGGCCTGCATTTT
>NW_017729006.1:54637935-54649763 GCF_001723915.1 Gavialis gangeticus | reverse complement strand
CTTTGATGTATAATTGGGGAAAAGTGAGGAGTAGCCATAGGGAAATGACACATAGGATAAGGCAGCTCCTGGAATAATGTGCTGAGTTCTTGAGCTCACATTTTAAAGATGTTGAAAAATTGGAGAGGGTACAAGGAGTTATAAAAATAATTTAAGGAATAAAGGAAATATTTCAGTGGGACAGACTGAAGAGTTCAACCTGTTCAGTTTAGCAATAAGATGATCAATGGCTTCTTCACTTTAGTGTATGAATACGGTGGACTTTATAGGGGTAGCCCTCTAATTCCCCCTGCAGAGATGAGTTTACCAAGTATCCAGGCATATACAGAGCTGCAGCACACAGGAGCACAGAATTGCTGAGGTGATTTTATTTAATAAAGTGCTGCTTCTCTGATCAGCTGTCTAGGATCACAGCTATGTTCTAGCTGATCAGAGAAGCAGAGATAACTGAAGCAAAATCTGCAGCCAAACAGCAGAGTGGCTTGCCCTTAATTCAGCAACCTGCTGCACACCAAGTAGCTTGCAACTGACCCAGATATGAATGATCCAGTTTCTACTGTATGTACCTTCAAGGAAGAATGCTAGGTAGGAAAAGCCTCTTTGAATCTAGTGGGAAAAGGCATAATCAGAACTAATGACTGGAAACCAAAGCTAGCCATGGCTAATTAGACAGTGGGCACAAAATTTTAACAGGGAAAGGCTGGATTCTCTGTCTCTTGACATTTTCAGATCCAGACTTGATGCCTTTCTGGGAAATATGTTTTAGTCAAAAGTACTGGGTAGAATACAGAGGTAACTGGAAGAAGGATTATGGCCTGTGATATAAGGCCAGGTTAGATGATCTAATGGTATATTTGGCCTTTAAATCTATGAAAGTTCAGTATGGCATCTCTCTGGTATCGTATAAGCTGCTTATTCCCCAGAAGCAGCCATGAAAGAGTGGGCTGAAACAGGGGGAGCAGCTCAGACATCAAAGGAGTAACCAGGGGCAGTGACTTCATAAGGCCCTTTAGCAGGAACTCAGCCTATTGGTTAAAAGTGCCTGGGAGACAATGCTGTCATAGAGACCCTGACATCAGAGATGTAGGATTGGGGTTCAGGATGGAGGTTAACTTCAGACACCTCTTTGATCTTGCCACAGTTGGTCTCTTTCCCAAGGTCTCTGTTTGGAGGGCTTAAAAGAGGATTCAGGACCACACTTAGTGGATTTTGGAAGAAAACAGTCCTCTCCTGTTTGAAAGGTAAAAGCTTTTTTGAGGTTTGGATACATTTGACACAATCCATCTATTGCCAGCTGATCTCTAGGGATGTCAAATACAAGGCTAAGATAGAAAAAAAACCCCTGCCTTGTCTTATGCCCATTAAAGTCACTGAGGACATTGGGGGTTTATCCATCTCTTTGACCTATCATTTCTTCTTTCCTTTTCCAAGTCCCCTTTCCCTTCTCTCACTTCTTTCCCTGCCATTTCCTTGTTTTCCTCCCTTCCCTCAAACCTGCTTTGCTGTCATTACACCCAGTGTATCATTCTCCACCCTCTGTGACAAGAGAGGACAATGTTTCTCCATCTTCTTTATGGAAGACTCTCAACTCTCTGGGAACTTGACACTGGGGCCATGAGGATGATAAATAGGCTGAGAGAATTTCTAGGAGAGGCAGCAGTGAGAGAGGGAGGGGGTCCTTTGCCAAAAGTCCAGCACAAGGGAGGAAGGAATATTAACCTTTCTCTCTGCACTGCACCCTTGTTATTACACCCAGCATTAGAAGTTTACACTTTTCCTAGTATAGGGCCCCATGGTGTCCAGCTGGAAGATGATGCCCTTGCCTTGAAGGCAGCTGCCCTCCAGGTCTTCTTACAGTTCTTCTGTCAGAGAAAAGGAGCTAACATTCCCCAAAGGAGCAGGAGCTTAGCTTGGCTTGCCCATCACAACACCCTCCTCCTTTGCAAGAGGAAAAGCTTGTCCCAAGCAACCCTTTCAAACTCCTAAAGGGTGGGGGCTTAAGCAATGATGTGTGACTTCTCCTGACCAGGTTGGATAGGAGGACACTGTTCTCAGAAAAGAATTGAGAAGGGCTTCTTCTTGGCACCTGAGCTTTGAAACTACTCTGGAGAGGATGTGAAAGTATAACCTGAGTCAGAAAATCACAGGGTTTGAAGGGACCTTACACATCATTTAATTGGATCCCCTGCAGAGGATGTGCTGTTCCTAAACCATCACAGACACTTGACCACCCAGCTTCTTTGAAAACCTCCCACGAAGGAGAGGGCACCATTTCCCTGGGCAGATTGTTCCGCTGTCCTACTGTTCTGACAGGAAGTTTTATTTGATATGTAATTCAATTCTGCATTGCTGCAATTTAAACACATTACCTTGTATCCTGGCCTTTGTGGTGGGGGAAGGCAATATTTCTCCCTCCTCATGGCAGCCTTTCAAATATTTGAAAACTGCTATCATGTTCCCCCAATCTTCTCCTCTTCAGAATAGATGTACCTAGTTCTTCAGTCTGTTCCCATACAGCTTGCCTTATCATCTTTACTGCTCACCTCTGGATCACCTACAGTTTCTCTACAATGGCCTGTCTTCTCCCCAGACTCCTTTGTTGGTGGGATTTACTTCCCAGGTGCCATCTCTACTGTGTACTTTGTTCCAAAGATGTCCTCATGGACATGCTCATGGGGAATAAGACACAGTACCTGAAAACTGGCAGAGGTGGGGGCCAAGCAACAAGACACTGAACACAGAGGAGTATCTTCTGGGCCTATGGAGAAGTGTGGAGATTGGTGGACCTGGAAGGGACTGCAGAAATCAGGGATTCTGGAGGCCAAAGAGCAGAGAGAGGGTAGTTTCTGGGGCAAAACATTCAGCCTGGACCTTCAGTGACCTTCATGTTACTATCACAGGAGATGTGGCTCTTGTAAGGTCTGAAAAGAGCCCTGAGGTCCCATTGGGCTTCTGTGCTGCTAAGGCAGAGAAAGGAATAATTCAACTGCAAACTGGTTCCTTAGGAACACTGAGGTTTGGAGAACAGGAACAGAATCTATAGGTTCCACAGATCTGAACCCACTTGACTGTTGCCTTGATGTTGCTTTCTCATTAGAGCATCTCTGAAAAGAAAGTTCCAAACCTCTTGTTTTTCGAGCCACATATGTTGTATCCCTACTACTAAGGGTCTAATACTGAAGTCTAATACTGCTATTAAGGAATTTGATTGATTGAAGTTGTGGAAGCATGTGCATGGGGATTTAATTCAAATTTTCAAGCCCCAGAAATAACCCGTGACATTCAAAAACCCTCCCTTAAATTATCTAAGGATTTTTAATAAATAGTTGGTAGTAAAGGGGCACCTGCTATACACTTTACTGCACAAGAAGAAGCCATTTGAAGAAGCACTTTATAAAAATATTTATTTTTAGTGCTAGTTTATTTCTAATCTCCTTTTGGTAAAATGGCTTTTTTCAGTGCTGTTGCCATCCACAAAAGATGGGACTGGGGTCATGTCTGATCTCTGTGTATGCATGCAGGCACTAATAGCTAGCTACCCATGCGATACTCCCATTGTAACCAGTGGTAAGTTAGACTATAGTGTCAGTGCAGCAGATTTTTGGATCATGGAAAATCCAGGCACATCACTGGCTGAAAACTTGAATGGTAAATGCTCCAGCCTCTCACTGCACTCTTCCATATTCTGCAAGATGGCCTCACTGGTTGATTATCTGACAGATGTGAAACCCCTGGCAAAAGTAGACAAGAAAATTATTATGGAACTATCTTTAATGGGCTCTCAGACTCCACAGAGAAACTCTCCTGGGCAGACTCTGGGATAATCTCATTTAGCTGTTGTACACATGCCTAATGGTTATTGATATTGGGAATGTAGTGGGGGTAGAGGGGGCATCCCTCTATGGCTTCCTGAATGGGAGAAGTTTGGTCCTGCGACTGAAAGCATGAGTTTGGGAGCCAGTGCTTCTAATTTCCATGGCTCTGATATGGGCATAGTTATTGGTGAGAACAGGACTTTGAATGGTACTCATCCCAATTTCTGTCAATGTTGTTGTATATGACTTGGCAGGCTGTTGCTTCCTGTCTCTGAGTCCCTGGAAATGGGGTGATACACTCTTTGGAGTTTTGGGGAAGCCTCATGAGTGAGTGCCAAGCTTTGCTAAGCACTTTCCACGTGACCCTTTCAAAGGTTTTAATTTTGGACCATGCTTCTCCTCTAAAGAGGGGGTGGGCAAAATGTGGCCCACGGGCCATTCTATTGGGCCCACGAGGCCCCTAAAAAAATTTAGAAAAGTAATATTTATCTACCCCCGGCCGCTTACAAAACTCAGTAAGTGGCCCTCCACCTGAAATAATTGCCCGCCCCTGCAGTCTAAAGCCACTTTCTTTTGTGCATCTGCAGCTTGGTGAAATTGCAGAGAGCACAGTTTATGTCACAAGACTACAGTAAGATTACCTATTCAAGCTGGGAGCATCTCTGCAGACTCCACTTGGATAGGACTATTCCCAACTACTGTCACAACTTGAAGTGAGGTCTGTGATGATACAGCCCATGCCTGTAAACAATTTCAGATTCTGTTGTCTACAAGGAACAACGTCCTAACCCCTCTATGCAAGACCTATACCTTGTTTGTGTTACTGGTTTTTACCAGAATATGACTTTTAGGCTGCAGTCCAAATTGTGCCTGTAACTTATGTAGGCATTTTTGAGATACTTTTAAACTGGCTAGCCTGACATTGCTAATATAGTGTAGCCACTGTGGCACTGGCTCAGCCTGGATGGCAAAAGCTGAACTAGTTCTTGGGTGGGCTAGCCCATAATGAGCTCTGTGTTGCAGCCAGCAGTAACAGAACTAGGTAGCTTAAATGTACCTCTGGTATGTCTGCGCAAGCTGCAGTAACTGCATTTTAGATGCACTCTCTTTGACATGACTACATCACCCACATGAGGATATGTTTGCTCTCAGGAGGTGTCATCTCCTCCTGGATGGTGAACAGAAACTATAGAAATTACAGAAACTCATGGTGGAGTCCTGAATGGGGAAGTTCTGAGCTTCACTCTGCGTCTACTGTACCCCTACACAAAAGGCTTTCAAAATATGTCCACTCAATCTAGATGAACAAAGCAGCTGAGAGGAGGATCCACTAAGAGAACAGAAGAATTCCCGTTTCTATAGGAAAGGGAGCTGATGGTGCAGGTAATGCAAGCATTACTCCTCTCTGAATCTGACCAGTCCTTTGTATCAGGAAATCCAGGATTCTGGAAGCAAAAGCATTTGTTTTCATTGCTGGGTTCACGAAAACAGTTGTCCAGATCCCAGGACAACTCATCATCCCAGAATGATAAAGATATCTGTCTCAGGGAAGAGATCTGGGGATGGAGAGGGAAATTTCTGAACAGAAAATGTGCTGTGTGATCCCTTGAGTTGTGGTCACCTAGATGTGTGAATTGTTCCTTCTTCCTTGTAAAAATTGGGGTCTTTCATCTAAGTGCTGCTGAGACCCAGCACCATTTGGTGTGACAGGAAGAGGTGGTCTACCCCCACTCTCCCCAAGCTAGACTGGCTGCAGGCTCCATGCACCCACAAGCCACTTTTAAAAACTGACATTTGGATAGATTTTCAAACCCTCATAGCATTGTCATTTTAGAAATGACTTCCATGATTCTTGGCAGGAAGTAGTTAGCCATATTAGTCTGAAATAAGACAGAAGGCAGGACAGGGTGGCACCTTATACCATGTTATATTTGTACATTAAAGGTCTGTTCCTGTTTATCTTGTCTGCATCTTGAAAAGACTTGGTAGAGAAATTCCCAAATGGTTCATATGGGGACTGAGAACAGACGTGGGAAACTTCATTTTAGATGGGAAAGTTTCTGAAGATTATGATTGATAGGAAACATGTTGTTATAATGGAAACTATTTTTTACAAGTATGTCTATTATAATAATGAAATGCTTTGCACCTACAATTCCATGGGCTTTTGAAGTTAAGCTGATAACATTGCTGTAGATCAGAAAGCAATATAAAATTCCAATTTTCCAGGTGGGTAAATCAATTCCAAGAGACAACCCTGCTGCCTCTACTCACACTGAGCATTGCCTTTCCTTATCAAACAGACATACTGATTTAAATGGTACTACCTATCAAGTAAGGAATTAGTCAGCTTGAATAGGGATGGCAGAACTTGACTCTCAGCCAAACAGCAAAGTAATTTCAGATCTTAGAACTGAGTCTTACTATCATGACTCCCAATCCTTGATCCTGCTCTCCAGACAACATAGCATCTGCTAGACAAGCAGTGCTCAACTTCCAGCCTCTGGGCCAGATCTGGCCCCCAGAGCTATATGTCATCCGATCTGCCTGTGGGTCTTCCCACAGGTCTGAAAATGTGGCAGTGATAATGTGGTAGCAATTAACACTGACAGCTCTGCCCCACTGCCAAATTTCAAAGTCCTGCAGGCCAGATTACATGGCCTTGCACATGAAGCTGGGGCTGTGGGAGCAATCTGGCATGTGGGTCCCTAGAACCACATGTTGGATTGGGCCCATACCTCATACTGAGCTGACCCCATATGTTGGATTGGGGCCTGGTCCCACACAGGGCTGGTCCTGTATAAATTGGAACTTGTCCCCATGCACCAGACTGGGCGTACAGTTTGGATCTAGCCTGTGGACCAACCCCAGACCACTCATCCAGCTGACAGGGCCAAAATGTTGGGTACCACTGTCTAGACAGCTAGGATTGCATAACATTGGTTGGGATATTTATGCTGTACCATTAGGATAAACTTTTAAACAGCGATTAGTAGAAGACCTGATCTTGCACACATTGAAACCAATGAGAAATTCATCATTAACTTTAGTGCTGCAGGATTTGCCCCTAAATCATGATTTGGGAACAATGAACCTCTGGAGTATAAATATGTCAATCAAATCATCTTTCTTCTATTTTTACACAGTAGTTAGTAAATCAGAGATTATGCCCCAAGTAAGAAGTGGCAGATTAAAAATAAGTTACAGGAAGTGTATGATATACATATGATTTATAATTCAGAGACACAAGCTATAAATCAGTTGAATGACTGTAAAATGAATGCTATAACACACAAAGTGGCGTGACTTATAAATCAGCCTCATACATCATAAATCAAATTTTTGGAGTATAAATCTGGTATTTGACAGGACTTGTCAAAAAACTCAAACTGTAAATAATAAAGTATATTTTGGCAAAAGACACTTCATCAGTTACAATGAGTGTACAGTAAAAAGGAGTGGCAAAAGAGAGAGAACAGCAGAATTTTCTGTATTTGCTGTGTAACACAGCAGAGACTAGAACAAAAGAAGATTTTGATGAACCTAGGGTTTAGTGCTGTATCAACAAAATATCCAGGATTTTTTTTCGTGAAAATACCAAGAGACTGTTATAAACAAGGCCCACATGTATCTAATTAACAGCCAGAGTTAATTGAATAATACAGACTAGTGCTAGGACAAACAAAGCAATGTGTGTCAGCTCCTGCATTCCTTGATGGGATGAGGTATGTATGGAATGCAAAACTGGATCCTTTGACTTAATTGGGTGTGTGGTACTTTGATACTGTACTGTCCTGCCTCAGATAGGCTTATTAAGCACTCAGCCAAGAAGTGGTGATAGTACAGCACAAGACATGCCTGCTTTGGTGTGTGTTATTGCAATTAAAAAATGAGGCAGCATTATGAGAAAAAACAAAAAAAATCTATTATTTCATATTTTTATTTTGTAAATGCATTAAGCCAACTTGAGACTAAAAGGGTATAAATCAAAGAATTAAATGAAAAGTAAAATCTTATTATTGTTTATGATTTTTCCATCTGTCGTTTTTCCTTTTAAGGTTTTAAAAAAGGCTTTTAAACTTTTCTCATCTGAACCTCTATACCTCACCTGCCTTGCAAGTATACTTCCATCTCTGAGAAGCATTTGCACTTCTAATATAATCATTCAGAAGTGTTGATATACTTTTGATGCATATTTTTTCAAAAGGTGGAGCTGAAAAATAAGCTTGCCTAGCATAAGTGAAACCCTGTTAGGGACCCCTTCAGAGATACCCCATTAAGTGACTGAGGCTCATTTTTAGAAATGTTCTGTTTCTTTTAGAAGTGCTGGCTGTTAGCCATTCATGGTACACTGTTTTTTAATGCTTTACTGTATTATGCAGTGGTGCAACTAGTGTGGGGTGACTGGGGTAGCCACCCCAGGTGCTGGCTTGTGGTGGGGGGCTGTGCAGAATAAAACTGAAGCCACTGCAGCCACCACATTGAACTGATGGTGGCAGTGGCAACCAGAAGCCACTGCTGTCCCTGTGTGTGGCAACTGCAATGGGTGCTGTGTTGTGTAGTGTTGTTTTGTACACTCAGGTGTAAGGTCTCAGAAGGGAACTTGTCCACTGTTTTGAACCTCCTGGGCCTGGTGCTTGCACCCTTTATTCCTTGTGTACTGTTTATCTTCAGGGAGCTACTTCTGAGATTAAGCCAAAGGGCCCGATCTAAAAAAGGTTTTAGGCACCTGAAGTGAGCCTTAGGTATGAATCACTGACCATACTCTCAAAATGATTCTGAAAAGCCCTGCTTAACTGTTGCTCAACTCTGGAGATGCATAAGCTTTGTAGATTTCTTTGTTTTTTACCTCAAAGTACTCCGGAGGCCTCAAGTTCTGCACCCTTGCACAGTGATGCTTCAGTTGTGATGGAACTGAGCAGCTCAATGCCAAGCTTATGCCTAACTCTGGTTGGGATCTAAAAAATTACTATGTGTATGCCCGACTCCCTTAAGGGGCACATTGTGGTAGGCATTCCCTGAGAATTCCTAAATATTGGGACCTTCACAAAATACAGTAGCTGCAGCTGCTTTCTTTTAAATTACAGTTGGAGAAGATGTACCTCCTGCCTCTTTAGCAAAAGGAGAGAGGATATGCAAAGGCAGTCCTGGCCTCTGCTTGGAGGATATTAAAACCCTGTGAAAGGAAAACCCTGATGAAAATGATTCAATATTTAAACCATGTTTTTTTCTAAGCAGAAGCACTGCTTTCTAAGCTATTCATTTCTTGCTAGGATCCCAGCCTCTTCCCACCTGGGCCAATCTTTCTGAGCACTAACAGCAATGAGGTGTGATAGAAGACTGGGATTATGTACATACTGGGTGAATCCACACCAGTTTACTGTATAGTAGATTAATTAGCTCCGCAGTAAATGTATCATGTCTATACATGCAGGGCTATTAGGCTGGAATAAACTAATAAATTCTGCAGCAAGGTAACACTTGTAAATACAAGTACAATCCTGCTGCACATTTTTTTACTCCACAGCACTGCACGTGTAGACACTGACCCAGTTGGCTGGCGCCCGAGGGTGCTTCTGTGTGGAGGCTCCCTGCTGGCTAGCCCTGCACTGGAGCACCCTTGTGCCCCAGCAAGACCCTCCACAGCATGTTAAGCTGGGTTGGAGCAACCCCGAGCTGGCAGGCTGATCCACTAGGCCCCCTGCGAGCCAGGGCTTCTTTGACCTGGTTCAATGTGCTGTGGTCCCAGGTGTGCATGTAAACGTGGTGCCAGGAAGCAATAAACTCTTTATTGTGTCACACTGAGCATTCAGTAGTAAAGTAAAATGTGGACACTCTTAAGTAAGATGAAAACCAAAGTATTTTCTCACTGAGCAACTTCATGATGGGCACTGTAGCATCAATATTGTATATGCACTATAACATATACTGATAACAAAATTTGTTCCTTTGTTTTTAACCTTCAGCATACTAAAATACAACAATTAACTAACCCTTCCTATACCTCTCTGAGGGAGCTGGGCAAATATAACCCTTTTTGCTTATTAAGTGTGAAAACTACAGCAACAAGTGACTTGCCTGAGGCCACTGTACAAGCAGTAGAAGGACAGAAAATGAAGAATTCTTGCTAGTGTTGTGCATGCTGTTAGGTGTCTTTCCATTTTTTTACATTATTTATGCAAATTAGAAGATGAAATAGGACGTGAAAAATCTTGGAACCCAAAAGAAGGTAAGGTGGCCTGGCTCTTTGACAACGAAAGGCATTCCCTTACAGAAGAAAACTTCCAAGTGAGAATCTTGTGTCCAAGATATCCTGACCCACAACCAGCTGGTTAGTGTAGTGAGAACTTTTCTCCAATCTTATACCAGTCAGAAGACCCAGGAACAATTATTACCCTATCCCTGCACTGTCCAACTATCACTGAACTTGGAGGGGCTGCTCCTACCTGATATTCACAGAGGTCAAGGTTATTAAGAAGAACAGAAGAAGGAAATGGGACTATTGAAGTGGCATGCACTTTCTCGGTACATCTGACACTTCCAGGAGACACTCCTGCATCAGTGCCAATCTCCATCATTCACATCTCACAACTCTGGGCAAAGTACAGATGCAGTCCTCTTGCTTCCTTTTTTTCTGAAAGAGAAACACCAGTGTGGATTACAACATATGTGTGCAGATGAGCTGGGTACAATACAGTAATGCTGGTAATTGTACAGATAGGATGTGTCCTGCTTGTCATTCCACATCTATTATATGCAAAATTAATCTATTTTATATATACAGGGCCTTCCTTATGACGTTATCCACCTACTTAAGAATGACTAATGCTTGGCTATAGGCAGGAGTTTGCTTTTCTAATACTGCTATGTTATTCAAGTGAATGGTGTTGTTTAGCATCACGTAACACTCTTACTTGTCAGTGTCCTGGAAGTGATAATCTGCTTCCTTTTTCCTGTAACATGTTATTCATTAGCATTCCAACCATATTACATTTGCTTCTTTACAGAGAGAAAGAGTAGTCATCTCCTGTTACACTAAACAAGGCAATCTACTTACCATTACCATTTTGAGTTCAGTAATAGCAGTAAACTGTAACAAAACCTCATTTGGATAGAAGACACAAAAAATCTTTGAGTTAAGTAACATTAGTAATAAAAGCATCTCTTTAAAAATGCCACTGTGCAGTCAGTACAAATGTACAGCAGGGTTAATGACTTCATTTTTTTCCATGGAAAAAATCAGTCACTTGGATTTTTAGCAGAACTCAGACAAACTCACCCGATTTCCATGCAGACATTTGCTTGAGTAAAGTGGTCAAGGTTTGGCTCAAATGGAGTAATGCACTAGAAATACAATGAAAAACTCATGCTGCGTGGATTTTGTATGACCATTTTTTTTTTAGGAGGGAGAATGCTTATTTTGTTAGGACATGAGGAGTTAAATATGGAAAACATCTTTTAAAATAGTTCATTTATCTGTCAAGATGGGATTGTTCTATGTAGTTCATCTTTAAGGGCTTTTTTCCAGTGTAGTTTTAAAAACCTTGAGAGATTGTGGCAGCAAATGAGACATGAATTTCCTATGTGGAGTTAAACTGAAAGACACAAGGTGATCCTGGCTGCTCCTGGAACAAAGATCCCATTGAGCATAGGCAGCAGAAGGCCAGGGCTTAGCCCCCCCCCCACCCCCCCAGTAATTTTGTGGAGGCCGCCAACAGCAGCAGCACCACGGCACCGCTTAGCATGCAGCCAGGCCAGTGCCCTATGTGTGCTCAGCTCCAAGCAGCTGAAGAAGAAAAAGGCTAACCGCTCAAGCATCGCACCACGCAGAGTATGATGGGAGTTGTGGTTCTCATGCTGATGCATGCACTCAGCCCCTGCCCCCCAAATAATATTCTCTCCCTCCATCTATGTTATTGAGTGGGAATTAATGTTTATGGACACTGACAGATGCGGAGGTCCCTGGTCTAACTTATGACACTTCATAGATTTAGGGTCGGAAGGGACCTAGCA